>NC_091505.1:22202701-22510479 GCF_947461875.1 Haliaeetus albicilla | reverse complement strand
AGGGCTTAAGTGACCAAAACTCATTAGTTTTGTAGTAACAGTAGCCAGTTAAGATGTGACCAACCAATAAATGCTAGATGCATAACAGATAAATAAATTGCTTATTGGCACAAGGTTAATTAAAGCCTCCCAGCATGCCTGGGGACTGTCTTATCCAGTGTTTCTAAGGGAACACACTCAACAGGTATCAAACAATCTTCTAGAAGCATCTAAAATGATGGGCCTTGACCTGTTATAAGATCCTTATGGAAGTTGCATCTATAGTTTTGAAAAAAGCTGAACAGTGGACAATACACATTTAATTGACCTAGTCTGATTATCACCAATCTGCTCCTTGAAAGAGGATTGGGACTTTTCACAGGTGAAAAACAGAGAAACTAGCTAAAACGTGAATAGATACCAAGATATTTTGTTCATTTGTACACTGTATTTCCCACTATAAAATATTACGGTATTGCTGGGATGGTCAGAAAGCTAAACCTGCAAAGTATGGCTGTGCAAACAAAGGGCAAAAACCTTCAAAGATTTTAGACTTGGCTTAAAGTAGGAGCTTATGTGAGCTCTGAAAGAATGCATGGTAAATAAACTGAATTCATCTGGTTTCAGAAAGCATAGTTGTGGATTTTTGTGCACTTTAGCTAGCTGATGTTCATCTGATCTACTCTAACTGCCTGGAATCTTTTGAGGTTCAGGTTCCTCCGTCAGGGAGACCTTGAAGCAAAAACTGGGAAGATTTGATTGCTAGATTTTGTTTGAGAGTCGACAAAACCTTTGCTCTTGCGTGCAACACGTGAACACACGCTTGTGCACACACAAACTAAAAAAGCACTGATAACTCCAAATAAGAAGAATCCATGATATTGAATTACCTTGATTATTTCACTTGATAAAGTTTGGACTCACAGGCATGACTGTATTAACCTTTCAATATGAGCATTATGCCTAGTATTTAATAATATTATGCTACATTGCCACATCAATTTATGTATGATTGCTAGGAGATATATTATGATTCTATAAGTATACTATTGAAGACCATGTGTGCTGGTAAAGTACGTGTGTACCTCTTCTCCTAGTTGCCCAAAGGCAGTTAGATTTCAACAATGAATGCAGGATCCATTCATCATTTTTCTCTCATGCATTTTTTCTAATTATATGGCTGAAAAAATGCTGACAAACTATAGTTTGGTTGAAAAACCTGAGTTTTGCTAAAGATACATGCTTTCTAATTTCCCATATGAGACAAAATATACTTCTAATTAATTTTAATAGAATCTTTTGATGTCATAATCCAAGCAGTCAGTACTAATGTACATGGAAACAGATATTTGGGAGGAGTATCCTCCTAATTGAGGCAATGTATTTTCTGTAGTGACTATTTATGATGTTTGGTTATTTTGATCCTTCATCTTAAGACATGAAAACTCATCTAATTGGCCCCCTTTTTTTTTGTCAGCCACATGGAAATAGCTAACAGACCATTTCCATTACTATCTCTTACATATACGCACACATACATGTACATAACTATTTCAGATGTTATCCCCTATATGAGGGTGTTTCTCCTGGAGTTCTATTTTTATTTCCAGTAGTGGCTAACAGCCTTGGCTCACATTCCAGTGTGAAATAAAGGTACCACAAGATAAAAATACCCCTTTAATTGTTGCATTATCCCAGAAAATACTGGACAGGTAGAAATGAATGAATCAGTGGGCAGTGCCTGACTGCATTTTCTTGCACACACGATGCCATTTTTTTGGTTAGCTAATGTGGCACAGACCAAGGACACATGCTGTCATGTTTTCTTCTGCTGAGCACTTTTCTGGGGAGAGCCATTACACTACACATGCATCATGTCCTCTAAAGTTTGTAACAGATACTCACTGAAATGATGTCTGCTTAATTTTCCAATACAAAAGATCATTTCCAAAAAAAGAAAACAGGTGATAATTTTCCTGGTGAAAATGGAACGTAGAATTATTCTAGAAACCACTGGTCAAACCAGATTGAGAGGGTTTTTTACATTAAAAGTACAGTTCTGGGTATCCAAATAAGCAGAGTCCTACCACTGGTTCATAAGAATGACTGATAATGAATGACAATGCCTCTAGTAAAGGGAAGGACTGCAACATGTCCTTTGCAGAGTTGATGATAAAGCATTGCATTCAGAGTAGTACATCATGACACTATTTTCCCCTCATGAGTAAGAATTGAGTTTTGTGAACCATCTCTGATGCCAAGGGTAAAAGCTTAGAAATGACTATTCCTAATCTCACGTAGCAGCAGCCTTTATTTTTAAATGAAAACATAAGAAGTGCTCCAATTTTATTGTCACTGAACTTCCAACATTTTGAAAAAAAAGCTTTCAAAAATCTTAACTTTAACAAATAAAATGTTTGCAAACATAATAAAGAATACTGGGCATCTAGTCAGACGGCATGTCAATCCTTCTATGACAAAGTTGGATCAACTATATTTAGGTGCTTCCTTGGTTATCTGTAGCACAACTTAAGCTCATTATTTCCTTGATCTTTCCCCCATGGATATAGATAGCATATTTTCCCCTTTCTCTTGTATCCACACTATTGTTCTTTAGAGCATTTGTTTATATATTTGAAAATTGCTATAAGTCTGAAGAGCTGCAATTCTTGCAGAAGAATCTTTTTTCAGAAGTCCTACGCTAGACAACTATGATAATTTCCACTGCTCTCCTGACTTCCTCAGCATGTCTGTCTGCACTTGCAGTACTGTGGTCAGATCTGGATATGTTCTGGTTAAAATCTGACAATTCTAGTGTAGAGGGCAGGATTACTTACATGTCATTCTGACTAAAAATCTGTTTGAATATCCTGCTCAGTGGGTTTTTTGTCAACAACATGGTGCTATTGCTCATGCCTGGCTTGTGATTCACATGAAACTCCTGACCCTGTACCAAAGACCTGTTCCCTAACCATCTGTACATTTTTGCAGTTATTTGTTCCTAAATATAGTATTTTGCACAAATAAATTCCATCTCATGTTTATCAGAAAAAGTCTCCGAATTTCTGAGTTAATATTCAGTTCTGATCCTATTTAATGTGTCCAATTTACTGATTTAATATTCAATTCTGATCCTATGCTCCAATATACTTGCAGATCTTCTCAGCTTGGCATGATCTTCAATTGTAGTAAAGTTCCTACCAAAGCTTTCCCTTTATTTCCTCCTTTGTCCAGGTAATTTAGAAAATTTAGGAAAAGTCATAGTGGAACTTCAGTGGAAAGTTCCTTAGGAACCCAGTTTGATTTAGCTTCCCATTTATCAGTGAACCATTGATAATTACTTTAAAAGTATGATTTCAAACCAGTTTTGCACCTGTTCTATAATGGTTTACTCCAAACAGTAGTACTAGGTTCAACCAGAAGTATCTGATATGCGACAGTGTCAAATAATATTCTCATGTCCAAAATATAAATGACTACTACTTCTTTTCTGTTCTCCATAATGCCTTCTACAACCTATTCATGAAGGACTTCAGTTTATTTTGACATGTTATTCTTGACAAATTTTTGCTGACCGTTAGTTTTCTCTTTTATTTCTAAATGCTTAGAAATAATAATGAAATTACTTTTACACTGCAGAATTTGGCAAGAACTAAGAGCTAGGAAAATAAATTATCTTTCTGTCTTGCGGGGAATTTTGTGATTTCTTTAATGCTTATAACAATTTAATAGATACTTCAGCAGTGTATTTTAAAAAGATGATTTTATGCCAGTCTGCTATGGAAAACCAAAGTGCTTTATTGCTACCTCAGGGACAAGCAAAAACTAATTGTCTTCTAATGATGGCCTTTAACTAAAGGTCAAAATATGAATTTGAAATTGGAGACATTTGAAATGGGTTATTTAAGATATTGTAGTTCATCTCCTCTCAGAAGTGGAGATCTCCACGGCTCACATGGCCTTTCAATGCTTCAGTGCAGTGGAAGAGCAGTTTGCGGCAGGGGAGCGAGGGGGACATTGTCAATGATGGTTTATGTACACCCCATTGGCATCATTGAGATGCTGCATCCGCTAGTGCCAGAGATTACTTTAGTTTTACTTATGAACTCAACAATGGCTCAGGTAGCACATGAGATAATTAGTGACATTAAGCTGAATTTTAATAACATTTTATGGAAATTCACTCACAACTAGTTGAAAAATGATAGGTGAGAGTAACCAAGAAAATTTTCCTTTGATATCTAATGTTTTCTAAGTGTAGAAAATTTGTGAAGTTATAGTAAGTGTCATCTGATGCAGGATTAAAATCTAAAAGGAGAATTACCTTTTTCCCAGAAGCTGATAATTCACAAGGAGGGATAGGACTTTTCAGCCAACACGCGAACGTAATGAACAGTAACCAATGAAGTCATTCTGACTAAACAAATCCTGTTGCCTCATACAAGAGGTCTTGGTACAGACATTAGAATCAATATGTCTCAAAGGCATCCTCAGCAGATTTTATTCCTATGTTCTCCTTCTATTATGATACCTTATGAGGAACTTGAAAAGACAAAATGTACGTGAAATTAAAGTGGTTTGAAACAATTATTAAAAAATGAAAGAAGAAGTAGGCTTGTATTTTGAAATTAGTTTTATACTTAGCCTGTGGAAGGAGTGAATATTTATGCAAAAGACTTTTTTTTCATAGCTACATAAATAGAATCATAGAATAATTTAAGCTGAAAAGGACCTCTGGATGTCATCAAGTCCCCACACGCCCCACCAAGAAGGCTATGATGAGAAATAATATGACTTAAAACACACACTATTTTACAGGCTTACTCTTAACATGCTTAGCTTTCAAAGATGAATTATTACAGGCAAGGGGAAAAAATACCATTTAATAGTAATTTAAGAATCTAGGACAATTCTATTCATTTCAAAACAATTTCTTTATGATTCAATTATCTTCTCATTTCCACTCCATACAGCTTGCTCTCAGCAAAGACAGCTGTTAAATTACTTTTTAAAGAGTTATTATTGTTCTTAAAATCACTTCTTAATGTCTCCAGAAAAAGTTAAGGAGATGATTAAACACATGCAACCAATGCAGAGCAGTTTTTACAGACATACTGAGCATATGCAACGGTAAGATCAACAGGAAATCGTATGGTTCTTGAAGCATTCTTGGAAAAGGGGGAGAGAGTTTGCCTGATTTGAAAGATACAGCTAGACAACATTCTGAAAGAAATGAACAATTTATTTTCACTGTTGTTTTGTGGCTGAATTGTTCGCCTTGAACTATTTGAAATATCGTAATGAGGAACATTACTAAAATCTTTCACATTTAAAGAAATGGATTTGTTTGTTATAGTCAAACAGCTAAGTTAGCCCAATATATACCAATTTAGTTTAGCTCCTTTCATTCTGCTAGAATAAAATAATGATACTACATTTAAAGAATAACTATATCAGGTGAAAAGATAAAGAATATGGCTTGTGTATAGCATACCTGTAGGTATGCAGGCTAAATGAATACAAAAATGCAGCTGAAGTACTGTTGGGATTCACCAAAAGAACTTAAGGTAAGTGTAGGAAATAAACCTAAAAATTAATCTCTAACACAAAGCTATAACAAAATTTCTTCCTCTGTAAAATCAGACTCCATCTCAGTGACTCTACCATCAGATGATACGCTCACACGAGAACTTCCCACACAGCTCTGACAGAAAACCTTCTCCCAGTCCACCCCCTTCCCTCCTTTTCTAAGCAAATCCTTAATAGTCAAAACTCAATTGGAAGCTAATTAAAATAGATAGAACAAAAACTTAGAGCCTGGCTCTTTGCAACAATTCTGCCTGTCCAATAATTATTAGCATAAAACATCTTTCACTTCATTCGAGTAACTGTTTCCATTTCCATACCATAAGTCAGGATATTTCACTAAAAGTCTGTCCACTGCTCACAGGTAACAAGGATAACTAAAAGTATTTAAAAGAACACCCTACCTTATAGCCATTACTTCATTTGAGGTTGAAACACATGATATGGTATCTAAGTGACTATAGTTTAAAAATGTTTTGTCAGGAAATCGGCACTGTATTCTCATGCTGTGTTCTACAGCTGCACGAGGCTGCCTTATTTAGAAATGTAACAGCCCATGAAGAGTACATGATTAAAAGTTTGCTTCATTGTTTTCTCAGCTAAAACCCATTTAGGCTAAACAAACATATTTATTGGAAAAGAAAGCAATGTCTGATACCTGGTTCTTTCTTCAGTTGAAAGTCTTTGGACAAGAATCTAAATATCTTACCTGTATATTAACATTTGATTTAATCAAATTCAAGCTTTCTCAGCCAGCTTCTAACTTTTAAAATGTATGAATTTATGACTAGTTGTATTAGGATCTGAAAATCAATATCTGTGGGTTATGTCTCAGATTTGTTTCTTGCTTCTTATATAAACTCAGAGAAATCACTTAGCCTCTTGGTATCACGATTTACACATGTTAAAGATAGCATTTTCCTAGGGACACAATAAGAACAGATCAGTGTTTTCAAACATCAGAATTTGCCTGCAAACTGCTACTAAAATGCAAAGTGGAATGCATGTACATTATGGCTGATGCATTATACTATATAGTTGCACAGTTTATCTTCTCATGGTAATAATAACACAAAAAAAATCAAAGTCCATGACTTTAACTAGAAGTTTCCTGTTACAATAAGCAGTAGAGACTACCACTATATTTACAATAAAATGTTTTAAACAGCAAACAAAAGGAATACATTTGAAAAAGTGGACAGCCACTGTCACCATTTGCTATGCTTCAGTTTACCTGAAATTAGAAGTCAAGAGGAAGGGAGGCATTCTTGCAAGAAATGAGCATTTTCAAAGCCTGCTCATTTTAATAGAAGTTGAGAAAATGAAGAACCTTTTGAACTGGGCAAATATACCTTGATTTAAATGGAAATTGTGAGCAAACCACTAAGAAATCCTAGGAGTTGGAGAAAAGCTATTTTAAGCTATTACATATGGTTTGCGTTGCTAGGGAAACTGCTTTTACAGTGTTCATTTAGCACAGATGCTCAGGAAAGCTCTGTGTCTCCATGTCATACCATTTCAGAATGCTTCAGAATGTGAGGAAACAGAGATGCACATATACACACATGCAGACATAAATATCTCTGTAATTTTACCTTAGTCAAGTTCTGTGTATTTGGCGGAAGTTAGATCTTTCCATTTCTGCCATGACCATGGTGATAAATCAAAAGCTTTGTAATTTAAACCCTCTGTTTCCAGCCTGAGGATAGTTGTTCAAATATTACCTTCAGTTTTGATCCATTTGTGTTCATGTTTTAGATAATCGTCTATTTAGAGCAAAAGATTTGCCTTTGCCATATATGTAGTGAAAATGCAGGGGGAAAGACCAGCTCTGGTGACACCATTTCTGGCCCACCCTTTTGACCCTAGGGCAGATGTGACTTGCCAAAACGTATCATATAACCTGCTCCATGCAGGCTTTACTGCCACAGTGCTCTGCGTTCTCCCTTTATGTCTTCAGTGCCCAGGTAGGTGACAGCCTGGAAGGCGGCTGCAGTCTGCCGTGCTCAGAGACGTACCTGCCTCTCTGCTGGGTGGGCACGAAAGCCCAAACCCTGAGCACGCCACTGAGCACGAAAACGTGTGCTGCCTTTTCTTTTCTTTGTCGGAGAGCAACAGCTCTATAAATTTAGAAAACATAGGATTTGAATTATTGAGAAAGAATTACTTTTTCAAAATTTGCTATATATCAGTCTCTTAGATTTAAGAGATCTTGTTTATAATTTGGGAATGGCATATTATTACTGTATGCCATTATCCACACTTGGTGCACTTTCGGATCCCGCTACAAAGTGAATGCATTCTCACTGTCTATCCAAGTAAGGTACTCCAAAATTGCATTAAAACAATTCATGAATTCAGGTATGTGAATTGTAAGCTCTGTGCACGATGGACCTGCAAACACATGCGAAATCACATTTTGGGGACATGTCTACCTGCAGTCACATAATAGGTATATAACCAGTCTTACCGACTATGCTGCAAGCTCAGGAACCAGCTTTTGAGGTTTTATTATTGGACCATATGGTAATCCAGGAACCAGTATTTTGAGTACTAAACTTCTAAGGCCTTGAAGTTTTACTTACGATTTAACAATGATTTGTAGTTTGAACCCTCCTCAACAAAATAATAATAAAAAAGAAACAGAAAAAGTTTTTTTAAGAAAACATATTTTAGAAAGCTAAAAATTAAGCCCATCTATGGATGTAATGTTGAAGGCACCCCATAATGTGCTATTAAGGGCACTTGACTTTCATTTACTCAATAAACCCAAAAGATACTTGCTAATGAAAAAGAGAATAAAGACATACTCTGAACAAAAAATTTGGTGTTCTACAGTTTGAAATTGTGTTTATAATGGATATATACTGATCTAACCAAACATTAATAACTGTAGAACCCGAACTTGCCACTATTGCCTATTTGTAAACTATACTGTTACTCACATATCAGAGGGTAATGTAAGAAAAAGAAAGAGAGAGTAGGTTAGAGATTTGTAGGGTCTTTGCACTACCACAATAGGTTTAGACTAGGTAGGAAAGAGGCAGAAATTTGCTACAAAGTAATTTAATTGGAGTAATGAAAACGATCAGTTATTTTGGACATCACAACTACAGCTTTCTGCAGAAAGTTCTCTATTTTGTCCAATACACTGGAGCATTTTGTGCTTTTCTGGGTCATGAAGTATAATTCAAAACATATGTAAACACTGAACTATGACTATATCAAGAGTTTTAAACCAAACATACATAAATATCTTTTAGAACAATGCTTTGTAAAAAGCATTTAAAGGTTAAAATGCTTGTTCTGAGTCATGATTTTCATGACTGTCTCACAGAGGATATTCACAGAAGATTGCCTCCAGTCTATCTGGCTGGTCATTCAGTTTACAGAAAGCTACATGTAAAGCCAGAAATTCCCTCCTATGCCATTACTTCCCCCACGCCCCCCCGCACCCCACATGCTAGTACAGTGGCTTCAGATGGACTTTTGCTCTTTCTGTCTGAGATGCTTGACCTAGTAAAATCATCCAGCAGTACAGCCAACTCAGTGTCTTGATATATCTTGTCATAGCGGATTTACAAGCAGCGTAAGAGAGCTTACTGGGAAGTTACAGCATTATGATCATGCAGGAGCCAGACTGTTCAATCAGAACACGATGAAGCAGTGAGAAAAGCACAAAAAGGAACAAGGTTGTAAGTCAGGACTAATTTTTTGTCTTAGTTTGTTTTTTTCATTCACTTAAAGGATCCTAAATTCATCCATAAAAGAAATTTAGAGTGGCTTGGTGTTACAAGATGCCAATAAAATTGCTCAGCATGAAGCTCCCATGGGATGCCACAAACCAGTAGAGCTCATATGTGCCTCTTACTTCCTCGTTTAGTAAGTAGCTCAGTTACTAGTTAGCTGTTTAAAGTTTCCTTACACTTTTTCACTTAGTGTTACAGTGAATTTGAACTTGAACTTAACACAGTTAGTAAAAGAACAAAGTCAGGACTGGAGGGACAGTTTGGTCTGTTCAGTGGAGCAATAAAGCTCTGATACGTTTACTAGCAAGCTACTGAGCTTTAATTCTTCATCTGGAATTATTTCCTTATATATTTTAAACACTATATCAGGTTGATAGCTCATCTTTGAATTTTCACAAGTTGTTTTCTTTTAAGTCTCTACAGTTTCTAAAACATCCTTTGTTGTTCCCCATATGTCAAGCCATTAAGTGAAAAGGCTGTTATTTCACTTTTACTGGCTAATGCTGTGACATTTCATAAATCAATTGATGGTAAAACCCACAATTTTTTACCTTTTCTAATAAGTAGCTTTCAGTCATAACCATATTTTAAAATAATTTTGGAGAATAACATAGCTGAAATGTGAAATTTCTGATTTCTAGACTCCTAACTTTCTCATCTGTTACTTTTTTATTCTATAAACTGTTTCTGAGGTCTTTTCAGTTTTCCTATACCCCAAATACTCTCTCTCAAATGCAAAACCAATTGCTAACATAGATTATTTGGAGGAAAGACTTGTAATATATTAAGGTGATCTGTACACTCCTGGCAAGATAGAAAGGTAAGACCCCAGTAGTAACACAAATATAGTTTCAGCTTTGCCTGTTCTATTTAATACATCAAATTTCACATTGAATTTGGAGGGAACATCATTTTTATCAATAAAGAGGTGTTCAGCAGACAGTGTCTAGCAAAAGGTGAGCGGGAAAGGCTGACCTACCCTTGAAGTATTTGATTAGCTCTCATTTGATCCTCTCACTGGTGGAAATACAGTCAGTAGGAACACAATAGAATGTGTGTTATGGTACTGCACAAAGATTAAACAACTAATAGCAGTTTTCTACAGGCATAAGAGAAAAGTGTGTGAGAAACTGAGCAACTTCCCAAAAGAGAAGCTAGATCATAATAATTACCAGAGAGGGGAGCATCAATGCTTTCACAACAACCTTAAAACATTTGGATGGTAACAGATAAGTGTTTACATTAATCTACTTAAAGCCTTTTTACTCTCCAATTCAAAGCCTCATTAAGTATATTATTACTTCTTTCCAGTTTTTTAAATTACCAGGAGTCATAGGCTCATAAGATCACAGGATAATTTGGGTTGGAAGGGATCTGAGGAGGTCTCTAGCCCCATCCCTGCTCAAAGCAGGGTGAGCTGTGAGATCAGCCCAGGTTGTTCTGTGTTTATCCAGTCTGGTCTTGAAAACCTCTAAGGATGGAGACTACATAACCTGGTGAACAGTCTTAAGGCATATCTTGTAGCATATTTTACCTGAAACAATACAGATTGCAAGCAACCTAAATAATCAATTCCTTCTTCAGGAGGCAGAAAACAAATCTAAGGAAAGATTTGTTTTTTCTGTCAAAATTAGATATGATAGCATATTATCACATACTTCGTTTAGTTATTGTTATATTACAACCTCAGCAAAAGTTGTAATACATATTTTATTGAATAAATGTGATAAAATTGCTCTGTTATTTTTTGTAAGATCACATTATAATGTTATTTTGCCTCCCTCCAGCCTAGAATGGTGAATAGTACAGGCACTCCAGGAAAAAATCTGTCATAATACTATAAGCAATACTTTTCGCAGTTCCTATCAGTTCCACTTTTACTTGTCAGCCTTTTTTAATTTTTCTTTTGATTTCATATACTACTTTTATTTAGGTTTCATGTTTTTATTCCAATTCAATTACAGCAAACTGATGTTGACACAGACCCTGGCTTGTTGGAGCAGTCAGTTATCACTATTATCTGCCAGGATAAATGCCAAGTCATAACGGCATCAAGAGTACAGGTTTTCTCAAGACATGTTGTCAGAAATAGTGTTAAATACACTTGATACTGTCAAATAAAAGTAGACCTAATACCCTATCTGTAAAGGTTGTACAATTCTCTTTCTATCTTACAAAGATGCTAGGGACTCCTGCCTAGAGGTTTCCTCAATAAGCAATTATTGTAAGTTGCTGTCTCAAACCCCTACTTTTCTGAGCAAGCATACTAGATGTTCAGTGGACATTAATTTCTGACATTAGAAAAAATGCATTTAATAATGAATACTAAGATATTTCTCAGATATTAAACAAGTGAAAGTCAGTGACCAAGGCTAAGAGCAGGAGGTAAAGCACAATAGTCTACATAACTTGTAACATTAACAATTCCTTCCAGTATATGTAGAAGGGTATTCAGAGTATGCTGGTTTTATTGTACTGACTTGAAAGAAAATCCACTCAATTGAGCCAGATATGAATACAGCAGGTTAAGTTATTTTAATACCTTTCTAGACCTAGGTTTGAGCTATGTTTTCTGACACAGAAAACCAGAAGATAACAACTAGCTGGAGAATACTTTGTTATCAGGATATCTGTACCTATGAACACATAGAAATACTTGGCTATAACAGAGGGAAACACTCTCAGGGTATAATTACACAATTAAGAAATGGGGGGAATTAGCCACAGATAAAATTATGTAGCTAGCAAAACCTTATAGAATAGAAAACTTCAGTCTCTCTCTCAAGTGTGCTTTCTACCTGAGAGGCTGACCATACCTTTATATACATTGTCTCTCACTCTTTTCTAATAAATCTGTAATTATGACAGGGCACGCTGGCTATATAAGTTAAAAATCACACATTTTTTTTTTCCATTGCAGTAGTGTTTAGCCTTGAATGAGGTATCCAGCAGATCAGCTGAATCAGGTGAGGAGATATTTTGGAAGAAACCTGTAGATTTTTACATGACTGGGGAAGTATCATGTATAGTGAAATGAAATTTAAAGCGGTGCCTTCAGCTGAAGTGGGGATTATCACGTTTTCCCATTTAAGTGAAACACAAGTCTTGTTATTGCTTAGTTAAAATCTAAACAGATAAAAGTAGAAAAGAAAAAGATGCAAAAAATGAACTGGTCATGGCAAGCTCAAGAATAGAGTCCTTTTGCATTTGATGAAGTACAAAAAAAGAAGGGAGAAGCATGTGTTAATGTGTTATGGTAGTGGTCTGAGTTTTCATAAATCAAGACATCTTAAATCTCACAGCAGTATCCATATCTGATTAGCTGCAAAGCTCAAAATGATAGGGGCAAAGATAGTTGCTATTGAGACTGTTACACTCTGGCTTTTCAAAATTGTGTTCACTGGAGATGGAACCACTTCACATTCATTTTTTTTCTTATACTTGTATCTCCCAATATCTGTTTTGTTCCACTTTTGCCAACAACAGTGAAAGGGGATAGCATAAAGCAGGTCTTCTTCCCCACAATCTCTCCCATCAGGAGTTTTTCTGAAAGGTGCTTAATGACATAAGAAACATGGACTTAATTAGTTTCATCTGGCAATAGTTATGGTTGGATTTAAAACATTTTTTTTTGCAGTCGGCTTGTATTTTGTTTTGTATGTCTTCTAAATAAAAATGCCACAAGGTCATGTCCAGCATTTAGTCATTACTTTTCATTTTGTACATTTTGACAGCTTGAGATAGTGCCATATCATGCCTTCTGGTCACATCATTTTTTGTTCTTTAGAAGAGGCCATTAAGTTATCTAACAATATTATCAACTAGCTACAACAAAGTTGAGCAAGAAGTAGTCAGCCGCACTGAACTTCTCCTTCATGACTTTTAATTTCCCTCCAACATAATTGTGTAATAGAAGCATTAGATTAGACATCGTGCATTGCAGTGATGACTGCAGAATGCTTCTTGTACAGTTGGAGTCTGTGTTAATTAAGAAAATGAAGTATTCCTCATAGTTTAGATTATATCACATCTTGCATTGTAAATGTCAATGTACAATGACTTAGTATTGATTTTCTCATTTGTCTTAGGAAAAAATGAATGTTAATTAAAATATAATGTTGTTTAAAAATGAGTTATACAGCAATATCCACCATGCCAGACATGCAATATTACCATGCAGGGAAATACTTCCTTCTGCAAGAAATGGCTAAATCAGCACATTAATGGTTAAACATGCTGGTTCAGAGAAAAGGATAGCCTTTTTATAAGGTTGCTATAATAAATTATAGCTACAGGTCCTAATCATCACTAGTGTAAACAACATCATGGCTAGTGTCTTCGGTTTCTATGAAGTTGCTGCTTCCTACATCAGCATTTAACCTAGTATTTTCTAATCAAACTTTTAAGTTAGTTCAAAAACATCTATGGATATGAGTGTATGGAAATTGATTTTATTACTGATGAACCATAGTTACAGAGCAAGATTCAATTTTCATAATTCCTTATCCTTATATGGCATTTGCTTAACCTTGTGTAGTTATCAAGGTAGTTATAAAGGAACGACATGCAGACTTTACATCTGATCAATTCTAAACTAATTTTCAGCAGTTGTAATCTCAACATACCTACTTTGAAACTTTCTGTCTATGAATAGTAAGATGATAGCTTTTATATACATGCAAACAAAAAGTAAAAAGTAAACTCAAGCATTGTTTATGATTTGAGAAAAAAAGGCACGTGGGTGTTTGAGATAAGTAGCCCCCACTACATTTGGCATTATCAGAACAAAGGTGAATTTTAAGATGGTAATATACATACTCCTGTCTTTTTACCTGAAATGTTTCACTTAGTTATTATTCTCTATTACATAATGTAAATGAATACAGTGTTAATTCTCCTGGAGTATAATGTTCTTGAATGGTGATTTAGGATGGCATTATTTTAAATTATTTCTCTGAGACACTCACTTCATCATTGAATATAGACATATATCCATTATAATAAAACACTCATGGACGTACAGGCAGTTTGCTCTCCAGACTGATTAGATATTGCTAGAGATCCAAGTTTTGAGAAAGTATCTCACGCTATGGAAAGAAGTGTTAAGTCATGTCATTATAAAGTTTATAGTAAAATTTCACATTCAGATTAGTCTGAATCAGGAAGGGAATCATTATTTAAATTGAAAACTCCTACTATATTACAAATTTTAACACTGGCAGGTCACTGTGATAAAGTCCCTAGTTATACTGAGTAACCCAATGGCCATCATATTTCAGAAGAAAGTTTTGCTCATTTTTGCTCCTACAGTCCTTTTAGTGAATTAAACAACTTAAACTGGCTCACTATAAACCTCTTTGTTCAGCCTATGAATATTGCACTTTGGGCAGCTACCTCAGAGCTGGGGATCTTGCTCCCGGTGGAGCTGCACGACAACCCCAAGGCCTTTTGGGAAGGCAGTGTGGGGCGCTGCACGCAAAGCCCCCGAGGCCGATAAGACTTGCTCCACAGCCTTTCCCAACCTATCCTTCTGACTTATGAGAAGTGAAGGCCAGCTGACTCCTAATTTTAATGTCACTTGAAATTTGTGAATGGATCTGCAATAAATTGCTGAGCAATTTTCAAAACTCAGCCCCAGAACTCAGCAACAAAATCCCATAGATGGTGACTCTTGAATAGGCATTTATGTAACAGTGAAATTTTAAAATGTTTGTCTTCAGCAGATAAACAAAAACAATTCGCGTAGTACTATAGTGAGACCAAAGAAGATCTGGACCAGATCTTACTGTGCTTTTACACAGTAATAGATTACAGAAACTACTTTCTATGTGCATAGGAATATCCCATTTCTTAACTATCTGTATAAAGCAAATTGCGAGCATGGAACTCTACTGTAGACACAAGATGCCAATAAAGGAATGCATGAAGCTTTCAACAAACTGTTTTCCCAGTAGCAAAAGATCAACAACTGAGGGAGTACAGATGCTAATAAGAACAATCTGCACTGCAGTGAGCCTGAAAAATAATTTTAAATTAACCTCCTCTGTTAAAAAAATAAATACGCAATTTCCAAAGGAAAACAGCTTCCTGGGGACAGTGTTTGGCTCTACCCCTCTCTGTAACATGAAATCATGATGTGGCCACAGCTGACATAAAGCATAAAGGGCTGTACGGTGCCCCGGGGCTCTGTGGTTTGGTTGCAGCCTCTATTTTCCAGTGGAATTACCCCTCCAAATACATGCTTTCTATTCATAGGAGAATTCAAAATATCATAACCCAAATTCATCCTGATATGAATCATAATGGCATTCATCTGTATATTATCATGTCTGGGGGGGAAGAACAAAACTCAAAACAGCTATAGTACTTTCAGTGATACGTTGAAGCTCCTGTGTTTAATGATATGCACACTTATACTTGTAATCCCAAATGGAGAGTTATTTTAACTAATGCCAACTGAGAAAAGTGGCAGGTTTATGCTAACACTAGCAATAAAAAATCATTAAACCAGGCAGTTTCAAGAGCTCCAAGTTCTAAAGGAATTGTCAGTATGAACTTTCAATTTAGATAGGTTAGAAGTCAGCAGTCTCTCCATTAACTTAAATAATTATATATTTCAATTGCTTATTTCTTTGCTACATCTTTTTCTGTCATTGTTACTACCTCATGTTAATGTTACTACCTCAGCAGTCATCAACATATAATACAATTTTCCATACTCTTTTGGATCCAAGTTTTTTACCCATACCCTAAAAACTTCAACAAAGTCTTTAACTGTTATATTTACAAAGAATAAATAATAAAAAGGGCAATCACCCTAGAAAATTAAAGGCTGAGGTTGGGACAGTTACTGATGTGGTATATTTATATCAGCAAGCAGTCAGTACGTGTGCATCGACTTTATCATTATTTTACCTTTGTTCAGAAATGGCTTCCTAACTGAAATATTTTTCTTATTTCTCAGCCAACTGATGTGGTTTATCTCTAACAGTTGCTACGGTCCTATGATTTTGTGTTGAAAACCAGCATCTCTCAATCTCCAACCCCCCGACACTGCCCAACAGACAGAGGGTCAGGGCTCAAACAGCTGCATAAGAGAGAGTCTGCCCATGGGGGGGTTGACTGCAGTTTTCTTGAATAAGCAGAAACAAATGAAAGAAAGAAAAATGATGAGTTGCATTGTAAATATTGCTGCACAAACAAACCAAATTGATGAAGTTGCAGTTTTGTCTCAAGCCTTGTCGCTGCTAAAGCACACACAGTGCACCACAGAGCTGAAGTCACATTGGTGCTTTCAGCTATGATAAAGTCCTTAGGATGCCTGATGTCTCTAACTGGTATCCAGTTTGCTGCTGATGGCTGGTATGATTTACAGTGCGGAGGTAAGGTGATCCAAAATCAAAGTCTGTGAGTGACACTTATAACTGAACTGTTACTTGATTAAACTGAATTTCACAAATATTATAGCAGGTTAAATAGGTACATTCGACAAATATCCAAAAGAGAAGTAGTCACCATAACAATATAAATAACAGCCTTATCAAGAACAACAAAATTAAAATACTGCTTTTCATCACCTGGTTTTCATGCAGTATCATGCTTCTAAGCTTCCTTATCAGGTTTACTTTCTGGTTTTTGGCCATAGACACACTTAATGAGGCCCTTTAAGAACATACTGAGTTTTAAAAAGGACATGGCAAATAAACGGCATTTATGTTTTATCATGTTCCAATTAAATAATGAGGAAAATTGAATTTATCCTTTATATACTGATTAATGAAGAGTGCCGTGCTGATTAATGAAGAGTACTTTATAAAGACAGAAAATTAATTTTAACATAATTTAGAAATTTAAAGAATTGTAGGCCTGGAATGAATCACAAAACTCATCACATCAATTGTCCCAACCAAAGAAAGTGTGAAATTTTACCTCCACAACATCATCTTTGAGTCACAGCTTGTTTGGGGTCCAGTATAATCTAGCTGTTACCTCAACTGTCATTTCTTAGCCTGTGCTTCATTCAGGTAATTACTCATACACAAGTGTGAGCAGGTCTTTGAAAAGTAAAAATTTGCCTAAAGTTCAATGACAAGGACAAAGGTGGCTCTCTGAATTTAAACTCTATTCCCAAAAAGTTTGTGACTTGCTATCATATATTGATGTAACAATTAAACCCCGCTTCTATCAGAGGCTTATCTGTAATAAAAATATGGAGCAGCATCAGAGGCAGATTTTGCCTGGAATGCATTCCGAACATCTTCTGCCTTTGTAAGTGAATCCCTGCTACATTTCAAGTGTAGCTATACCAGTTATTCATATCTCTTGTATTTGTTACACTTAAAACATGTCATCCTAGCTCAATTTTGAAAATGTCATGTGAAATAGTGTCAGAAGTCATCCAAAAGTCAAGATGACTTCTGACAACTAATGTTTTTCTCCCAGTAAGCTTTGTTATCTTGTCAAAAAAAAAAAAAAAAAAGTTGTTATGACATGATTTGTTCTGAACAGCCATGCTGGCTGGTATTTATCTCCTTGTTATCATCAAGACGCTTAATGCTTTTTGATTATTTCTTCAATTTTTCAGTTTATATTGTCTGCTTCAAAATTTCATGTTTCTTCTTTTTAAAAATGGTACCATATTTTCACTATCTTTCACAAATCCTTACAGAAAAACTCTGAAATTATTTCACTTGGCTCTCTACCTAAGATTAAATTCATGGAGCTCAGCTACTTTGGAATCATTTAAATATAGATTTATCTCTGCTCTCTCTAGGCTAATCCATGTTCTTAAGCCATTATTACTAATGCTAATGGTGTTAGCACAACTCAGCATCCTAGCGAACACTAACCCAAAGATGACTTCAAGCAATTTGGGTTTCTGATTCTTCATAACAGTTCATTGATAATTTTGGAAGTAGTAGAAAACTAATTCCTTGGTCATTATAGGGCTAATGCACTTTTGAAAACTTCTATTATTCAATATTCAGATTTTGTTTGTCCAAACTTGTACACATTTTATAGATGACAAATATTTCTCCACCTTCTACATTCTTCCTTTCTGAGTAGGTTCACATGAACCTTGACTTCTCTTAATGTGCTGTTCTCGACACATTAACCCATACCACATAGAACAAGATATGACAGGTAGACATATTCATACCAGCACATTTACAGCGAGCTTGCCTATCTCTGTATTACAGTCCAAAGCATCCCCTATTATAATTCAACATAAAAGCATCAGACTCAAGGATATTTTCACTGACTTCCTTTAAGATACTTTAATCTCTGTCTTCTTTAGTTTGCTGATCCCCAGTACTATATTCTGAAGGTCAATATTTGAGTTCTCCGCAGTGACAGTCATACACTAAGGAAAGTATAGAAATATTTTATCTTATATATCTTATATATAGATATATTATATAAGATATAAATATTTACCTTTGAATTTAATTTTTCCCTTCCATAATATACTATAGCTACCATTTTTAATCAGCTGCTGAAGATAAACTAGCAATTATAATAATAACATTATTAAAGTTAATGGAGCACTTTTTTTGCTTCCAGTATTTTTCAGTCTTGGAAGACCTCTGTCTTTGAAATAATTAATTATGTTAGTGGTATTTCTGCTGTAGTTAAAGGTCACTCTACAAAACATGTGAAAAAAGTACCCAGGACCGAAGGAAATTATTAGACCTTAAGTCCCTTTGTAAATATTTGCAGCTTACAAAATTTGCTCTACCCACAAATACATACACACTATGGGAAATTATTTATTTCGGGAAACTAGTACTATGCATTTGCAATAGAGATCGTTGAGTATTATTTATTTGATTTCTGCAAACATCAAGGGTAGGTGCAGTGTAATACATACTTAAATACAGTACTTAGAGTGGATATAATGAATCTGAAAAATATTTTTGAAAAAATAATTTTCTGAAATATGTTAAACAAAGCTTAAGAGGTAAATAGCAAAAGAAGGATGTTACAGAGTATGAATTTGGCATAAAGTAGCTGATGCAAAACTAATGAGCATATAATCCAATTTTGCAGCTTCTTCATTTTCAATGAAGCATTGAAGGAAAACAAATAAAAAAGTATAGTCATTAAACTCACTGAGACAAATTAATTTTTGTAAGCTGTAAAGTACAAAGGATACACATTATAGGTGAACTTGATTTGCCCCTTTTTCTTTAAAAAAAAATAAAATGCATTTGAAATTGTAATAAAGAGTTTCAAAAGAAAGCTAGACAGTTTATTGCACTATATGGTATATCTTAATGTGTTTGCAATTAGTAGTATAATCTGAGATTGCCCAGACACACACACACGTGCACATACAGTGCACACGCGCAGTGCATCCAAGGATTTCAGATGCATCAGGTCTGCTGTTTTTCGGGTGACACATACATACACCTCAGGGCTGACATCATACCTCAGTTATACCAGAAAAAAACGTGTCTCTGCAGACTGTAAATGATCTTACAGATCCAGCGAGTCTGGCAGGGCCAGGCCTGAGAGAATATGTTGAACTCTGGTGCATCTGAAAGACATCAAATACACTGGGGATCTGAGGGGGTTTGACATACCAGTGCCCAAAAGGTGCCATATTCCAAATGGGCTGTGGGATGTCTATAAATGCAGTACAGAAATCCAGAAAACTTCGTATTGGTAGATTTTCAGATAGAAGAAAGAGATATGTCTGGAAAAACCCGGCCACACAATAGCCATACCAACCGAGATTTTGTTCTATACCATTCTGAAAAGCTCTGTTGTACAGTAACTTTCTTGTATTGCAGAGGGGACAGAAAACTCTACCGTGCCTCAATTCAATATTACTTTATAATTTGATTTCTAATTATTTCCCTTGAATTCTGATTAGCTATTTAATGAGGTATGATCTTTGAAAATGTATGATCTACCTTATCTCTACTTTCTGATAATATTACTGATTCAACCTGATATACCCATTTTTTATTTCTGTATTTTCTGAACTAGATGTTCAGTTGTGAACATAATCCAATATTCTGCTAAATTTAATACGTAAATTTCATGAAGAGATTTTATCTCTACTAATAATTTATGAATATGTATTAACAGTATCAAAGACAATCAGTAAATTTAATCAAGCAGCTACCATTATTTCCTAGCTGGGCTTGGAAATTTAAGAAGTAGGTGCTTTACATTTTAATAATATATGATATTAAACTGAGAAAACATTTTTCAAAAAAAAATTTAATTAAAATAGTGGTGAAGATATGTGATATACATGTATATCAACAAATGCATTACTATTTTACTAAAAACAGATGAATATAAAAATAAATATTTTTCTAAGAAAATATCAAAAAGGTGTTTCAATCTGCAACATAATCCATATTAAAAGGCAGTAACGAATGATGTCTTAAAAAACAGTGTGGGTATTTATAAGTGGGACAGCTAACAGAATTCTGGAGTGGGAGGAATATATTTATAACGTGCATTTCCATGAAAAGGCAGAGAAATTAGTTTGTCTTTATTATTTGCATTCAGATTCTAAAGGCTATATAATGTACTGATTTCATCAGCTTTGAGTTTGGTAATTTGTCTAGAATTATATGGTCCTTGTCAAATTGTCTTCTGATTCATTCCTATTTAGTAATGTAATTTAATGTGTAGAGTATGAAGAGAAACAGAAATACGACCTAAAGACACGTGATATCCAAAATTCCATACCACAAGATATTTTAGCTATTAGTATCACAGGAAAATAGGTTTGGTTTTTACGTATTCTGTTTGTGAATTATCAGGAGGCTGCATTTATCCCATCAATGCTCAGCAAACAGTGCATCATTGACACAAAACTGCTAGGAACTGGAAAACTCCATAGCACCACCTACTACAGGTAACTGTAGTAAACTACAGTTTATGTGCAGCCTTATAAATGAAAACTTGCAGATACCAAACAGAAAAAAAATGGAAGAAAGCATAGTAAGACCAGGATCGTAAGAGCTTTGTTATTTTAAACATTTCTGTACTGCCATTTGAACAAAAATTACAGGAAGAACGTAATCAGCATTTATAATGCTACACTCATCACGCTGCCTCTTTCCCTTGCAGGCTGTCAACGACCAGCAGCTCACTGTTTGGAATGAACACCAATGGCTCAGATGAGTATTTCCAGTCTACAAACCACGCAGAGCAAACTTTCCGCAAAATGGAAAATTATCTGCAGCAGAAGCAGCTGTGTGATGTTCTTCTTATAGTTGGAGACCAAAAGATTCCAGCTCACAGGTACATTTCCCAGTACTGTTTACATGGCTTCAAAGCCTGAAATTTCTGAATGCTAGGTCAATTTATGCCTACCCTGTTTAATTATGAATGCACGGTTACTGTAATTAGGGCATCAACTAGCAATGGAATAAAATGATGTGATCAATGTTTCATATTCGTTATTTCAAATAGAATGAAATTCAAATATGAACCATTGATATTGTCCATCGTCCCTTCTTGCTGCTGTCAAACTGTAGCAAGATCAGTGAAGAAAATCTGCCCAAACAAGAACTATGGGAGAAATTTAGATTACTAATTACCCTTTTAACTTTATTGCTCACTGCTATAAGATTTGAATCCTATGCTAAAGATAATGTTTCTATTCCACATGCAATTTATTATATAATAATAATGGATTTTATGCTTGCTATTGAGATTATGAAGTAATCTGCAGTCCTAAAATGCTTTTATTTTCAAGGTTGGTTCTCAGTGCAGTGTCTGATTATTTTGCTGCAATGTTTACTAATGATGTGCGTGAAGCAAAACAAGAGGAGATCAAGATGGAGGGCGTAGACCCTGATGCGCTGAAAGCTTTGGTGCGCTATGCCTACACAGGTAATTCTTCCTCCATTACCCACATCATTGTTGTAAAGGAAGATAAAATCTATTCAATGCATACATAATTGTCGCTTTTTCCATTTCATACTAGTACATAAGTACATGCCCACATGATTTAAAACTTTCTCTAGAGAGGATGAATAAATGTTAGTGTTTTATATAATAACTTATTCTAGAAGATATGCAGAAAATTTAACACATATATTCATATTAGACATCTGTCTCTAACTGGATACAAATTATTTCAAGAATTTTAAAGAGAGAAGAACATATTTTGCCTGTTGCCCACCTCATGCAGTGACACAGAAGAGTGTACTATGAGCCTTCCTCTCATGGGTAGCTATAGAACTAGTCTGCCTGGGTGGCAGTTATTTGGCTCACTCAACGTTCTTGAGTAGGAATAACTGGAGGAAAACAGGAATACGATCACACCCACAAGCAGAGCAACTTTTACTACAAGAAAGTGCCATCACATTCTGAAAAAGGTTTACTTATGTTCTCTTGAAAAATTAAAGAGATTTTTATCTTAATGAAATTAAATATTTTATTTTAATACCAGAATGCTGTATATATGTTTTTTCCCTAATTCCTTTTCTCCCATTTTCAACACTTACTCCTGTACTGCTGAATCTGAAACGGTTGAACCAAATAGCCAAAAAGACCAAGTCAGAGAACTGTGAAACCCCTTTCATCTGCTCTATAGTGAACAGTGGAAAATGCTGTAGAACATGACCACTATGTTAGTATATATTACAATTAGAAATATCCAGATCATTCAAACCTATGCAGATTCTGGAAGTCTGCATATTCTGGTATTTGGCAAGTCTCTCTATGCAGATGACAACCACTCCAGCCAGAAAGGTAAAAGGGAAACCTGTGCAGTTCTGTGGCAAAAAAAATGCCCAAGTCTCAAAAGGAGAAAATTATCCCCCTAGGAAGTTACAATATTTAACTGACCAGAATAACAACTTTATGAATTTATGAACATTTACTCCTAAACTGATCGATCCCCTCAGCCAACTGCTATTATCAATAACATTCACTAGATCGTTGTCATCTGATGTCCCGAACAGGACATTGCTTGCTTGTTTGCTTTTGAATGAAAGAATACCATTTCAATACTAAGATGGGGAGGTTGGAAGCTGTATCACAGGTATCTACTGATATTTTTACAGTACTTTAAAAGGGCTTAAAATAATTAAAAAAACCCAACAAACACAAAGTAAAACAAAGACCCCCATTATATTCACCATATTGGCATTAGCATAAACGTTAAAAACAGGAGACTTCTTCACTTGCTAGGTAAGGCACTTCATAAATCTGGACTGTTGCATAAAGAGAGAAGTCTTGAGAAGGTTAAGCAATCTGCAAACCAGATCAGAAATGTAAGTTTCTATACACAAAATAGACCCTGTTTGTGAGTACAACCAAGGGGATAAATACAGGGGACGAGAGGGAATGCTTCATAACAGCTATAATGCAGTGATATTGTGGCACTGAATTAGCATACATTACCCAAGGAAATAGATTAGTACAAGCACAAAGAAGCTGGGCAGTGGGCTGCTTATTATCCACATGTATCTCAAAATCATCCCACTTGATTAAATTTCATTTCTCTCAGTTTACTTAATGCAAAACCATATGAAAGAACATATATAAGACTCCAAAAGCAAATGCCAGACTATGAACTAGTGTAAGTTTGCTTCTGAAATCAGGATTGACCCTTTGCTTTGAGGCATTATATTGCAGTCTTTATTTACAAGAACATGTACCAGTTTTGCTATATACATTCAGTAACTATTCTGAGTTGTATAGTAAGAATCAAACCCAAACATTGCCCTTATTCTGCATCCTGCCAGCCCTTCCTCATTTCTTGCAGAAGTTGGAAGGTCTATTTAAGTTACAAAGCAAGGGACATTGGAAAGAGATGGGGTTGTGCTAAGGTAAGACTGCTGAAGACTGCTATGGAAAACTGAATTTTCCTACTGTCTCTGCCATAGGTTTTCATGCGATAATAACCAAGCCTCTAAACTGAGTGCTACTTTTTTCCTAGGTAATGAAATATAAATGTGACTTTCAGAGACGAAAGCTATAACTTTCGGAATTGTTTACATGTTCTCCTGAAATAAATCAGAAGTGAACTTTGGACAAGAAACCTCTTACAGTTCTACTCTGATGATAATTTTGATTGTAATCTCTCAATACCACCCTTCTCCATGTGTCAAATGGAGATTGTGTGTATCATCCTTTCACAGAAGAAGTTGGAAAAGAAATTACTGTTTCTGAGGCAATTGGATGTTGTAATGATAAATGGAAAACGCAGTCATAAAAAACTCCCTACAGTTTCAGAATAGGATTTTAGTGCTGTGTGTCAGCTACGGAATTGAGCCGTCCACTGAACAACAAGAGTGGAAGATCTTATTAAATTAACATCTTTCAGTCTATCTATGAACATAACGGAATTGCCACGTCATGTAATAATTTCCTTAAAAATTTAAATGCAGAAGTAGATGATGGAAGAAATCAGGTTTCCTGCACACACTGCTGGCATTTCCTAGCTTTCGATACTGAAGTTCTTGTGTACAATATAAACTTATGATATATATATTTTTATGAATTAATACATGAATTTTAGGAAAGGTTTTTCTCTAATCACACCTTGCTTTTTATTTTACTTTTTTTTCAGGCAAAATCAGATCTAATACTGTTAAAGCTTCAATAAAAATGTTCCAATCATTGTATTCAAAATCTACCAAATCCTTTAAGTCTGTTAAAACATATGTTTAAAGAATCCTTCAGCAAGAAAGGACAATGAATTTGTGAATCACAGGACACTACTTTTCAAAGTTTTTCAGAGGAGGAGAAAAACTGGGGAGTGGGAAGCTTTCAAATAATAAAAATACAAAGAAAATGACTGAAAACTTTTTTGTTCCCCTATATGCAAACTGCACAGGTATTCTAGAATTAAAGGAAGACACTATAGAAAGCTTGCTAGCTGCAGCTTGTCTTCTCCAGCTATCCCAGGTTATTGAGGTATGCTGCAACTTCCTCATGAAGCAGCTCCATCCTTCCAACTGCCTGGGGATTCGCTCTTTCGGAGATGCTCAGGGCTGCACAGAGCTCCTGAAGGTGGCACATACATACACTATGGTAAGATGAACAATCTAACTGCTTTGCAATTATAATATTAACAGTAAGTGTGAATACTCTCTTGGAAAACATATGGGCTTTGGTGAAGCAGAGCCAGCTGAGCAGGGCTCAGGGCTGCTGCTCTCTCCAGGACTGATGCCGTGGCTCTGCCCTTCCTCTGCTGGCAGGGTCAGTTCTGTGAAGTCCCTGGTGCAGGGACATCTCTGCCCAGCTCAGTCTCCAAAGGGAAATTTAAGAACTGTGACCGTTACAGAAGTATTGGAAGGAGAGAAAAGCATGCTTAGAAAAAGAAATATTCAGTTCTATTTTCTCCCATTTCAGAGTTTTGCCTTGTAGAAGGATATACTTATTGAACTTAAATTTGCAGTATGATTGGTACGTATTTCTTCCAAAAAATGTAATAGGGCCTTAACATGGATAATGTCAAGAGGCAAACAGCAATAGCCCATTCTTATGCTTTTGATTCAACACAAAGAAAATTCTAAAGCTGATTTTAAGGTGAGACACACATAAAAAGAGCCAAAATAAAGAAAGTATTGGAACGATTTGGAATGCTAAAAAGCAGCACATCCCTGACTGGAGCATAATCCTCCTCTGGCTCAAAGCAAGAAATGAATATTCAGAGCGTGGGAAACAGAGAAGCAAGATAGCTTGCTGTGAAACCAAATCAAGGGATAAATATTCAGGGCAACAAGATGTGCTATAGCAACTTTAAACACAAAAAGAATAGCAACTGCTACAGCTAAATAGATATAAAAAGAACTACTTGTTAGGAGACATGTAGCAGCTTTATGCTTGAAATATTAGCGTAGTATGTCAAAACCAGTTTAGAGGTTTCATAATGCTGAGAGCATTCCAGCAAGAGATTGTACACTTCCACGTGCTGAAATAAATGAGAGTGGCATGTGCAGATTGAGGGCACTGGTTGTGCTCCTTCCTGTCACACTAATGAATGGTTTGTTTAGCAGCAATCTAAATTCCTTTTATATTTTAAGGTTTGAAAAAGGGCATTTAAGATAGAGGTTCCCTCAGCTGCTATATAATAGTGTTGTCCTTGCTGCTCCACACCATTTACTTGGCGAAAATCAGGAATTGCCCCACTCTGTTGTTGCCTCTTTTCTCCCACCAGCCCCAGCACATGGGTATCACCTTTAAGCATTTAAAATTCATGGTCCAGATTTCTGCAAAAATGAAATAAAATCATATGGTTAGACATAGGATTTTATAATGTCAGACAATAAGAGAGCCTTTTCTGTGCAGATTTTTTTAACCATTTGAACCCTCCAGTCTTCCCCAGGAGTTATACTATTTTTTGAAGCTGTGAGTCACAGAAACGGCAGTTGGCTCTTTAAGAACACTGTCTAATGTGAAGAACCGTGATGAATCTATGAGACTGAGCAGTATTGTGTATATTGGCTTTACCCTATGTCTTCCTGAAAACAATCACAAGCATTTCCACCTCTAGAACCACCTCCTGTATCTTGCGTGCAATACAGATTGAGAGTGCTGCCATGAAAGAGGACCTTGCATGTCATAAAACCACCTACCAAGTTTGCAGCTACTGACAATTTAGGGACAAAAAAGGAAATCTGCACCCCTTTGAAATAACCTTAAGGGAAATTTGCTTTTAAACCCTTGAAGTGATATTAAAAACTCTGGAGAATAAGAGATCATAACAGTGTGTACAAACACAGATGTTGTGGAAAAGGATAAATAAAACATTCTGTTTTGTTTTATGCCAACTTCAACCACCTGAAAAACTGTACCTTAGGGGAAAGACTATAAAGTTGTACTGTGAATATAGAGACCATTCAAATGAGCTAATAGTATTTAAATATTTTCAGAAAAGAATCAGCTATAAACACTACATCCATTCGATAAAACCAGACACAATAGAGACCTCTCCCTTCGATTACTTTACCCATTGATGCAAAGTATTAACAGTTTCCTGCCTGGTATCTTTTTGTGCAGATAGAGCTTGTTCTGATAAACATCTTGTGCTATATTTGTAACTAAATGTGGACTGGCCTTCCTGTTCCTATTCTCCGAATGTCACAAAATATTAAAGCAGGATATGCATTACAGAGCAAAGTTAACATCTCCTTTAATCACTGATACTTCTATATTTGCATCCTTGGTACTCTTTTCAAAAGAGTTGCAGAAAGCTAAGAAACTACTGAAAACAAATAATACAAATATCAGTTACTAAAATTTCTTCATCTGCCCTATTTCAGTCTGGTTCCCAAATAAGATATATTACTTCCAGGTACATAAATGGAAATCAATATTTCAAATGCAGACATGAATTCCTACATGCATTTCTTTGCAAGTAACGTGAAAACCCCATCTCTCTTAACAAAATTTCTTTTTTCCTTTGGAATTAGCACAAGCAAACTTACTTAATGTATGTTTATATCAATTCTAATATTGTTGTAACTGGACTGTACAATATATTATTTTTATGAAGAATAATCCTTTGAAAAATTCTAAGGATTTAATATTCATGGCCATTTCTGGAGCTGGTGAGTTTAATCACAGCAATAGCTTAAAGACTGAGACCCCTTTGTTGGGACCTGTCCAATTTTCTACTGCCCAAAAAGTAGTGTTAGAAAAATGAGTTTAATTTCCTCTGCTATATTTTCTGTTACTAAAAGCAGAGACATACAGTCAAAGCCTGGCACAGCTCATTGCAAAAGGATTGGAAGGTTTCAATGGAATTTACTTAAAACTTTTGAATCTGATTGTAACGGAAGTTACACAGTTTATTTGAATGCCCACTTGGCTTTCTTAAGATACACATGATATCTTCAAATTGTGTTTCTGTTAAGCTGCAGTGTTAAGATCACATTGATGGACGAAACTCAGTGACAAATCCCTAAGACGGGACATACTGACAAGAAGCCTGACAAACACATCTGTAAGCATGGTAGCGTGAAGATGAGTATTATTCTTCAGTTCTGCAAGAGTAAGGCAGCAAAGAGCAACACAAATCTCCTTTAAATGGTAGAAGGAGATTCAGTCATCTTTAGAATATATATTGCATTTCTCTATACCCTAGAACAGAACAGGAATGAAATATATGCAAAGCCTACATTATCTAAGAAAATGTTATTTCAAGGTGTGAAAATCATCAGTGCATTGATATCTTTTTTTTTCTTTTTAGGAACACTTCACAGAAGTAATAAAAAACCAGGAATTTCTTTTGCTCCCTGCTAATGAAATTGCAAAGCTCTTGTCTAGCGATGACATCAACGTTCCAGATGAAGAAGCAATATTCCAGGCATTAATGATGTGGGTGAGGCATGATTTGCAAAACCGGCAACGAGACCTAGGAATGCTTCTTTCTTATATTAGACTGCCTCTACTTCCACCCCAGGTATGAATGTGAAAGGCTAACAGGGAACTTTACTAGCAACTGAAATACCTGCCTCAAGCATCATTTAGAGAAAAGAATTCTGCGGAAAGGGTCTGGTTTTGGCTGGGGTTTTTTGGTGTTTTTTTTTTTCCTTTTTTTTTAAACTGTATAGAAGATATTTTTATTATTTGTAAACACAGATGAAAAAAAAAAATCCCACAATGCCAATGTAATTACTAGGCTCCAAATTATCTCTATAAATATATCAGTCAAGCGGTATTACAAAGGTACAGTGTTTCTTTGTTGGTTAGCAACAGTAGTAGTTTTCCTCTAATAACAGAGAAACTTGAATACCCTACAAAGATATTTATTTAGATTTACCAAACCGCAGGACAGATAAGGCACAATACTTATTTCTTTATTGCCATAAAAAGTAAACAAAACCAAAAGGGTCTAGATTATTGCTGTCTATTCTGACCATTGACGTTACTTGTCGTTTAAGACTGAAAGAGTCACTTCATTGAATAAGTTCCAGAGATGGACATACTGTTTTATAGTAAGCTGACACTATTGTATCTGTGTCATAGAAGTATCTGTATATCTCAATAGAAAAGCTTATAGGAATATCGGAACTGTCAGGACACTACAGCAACTTTATGGATCTCCACGATTGGAGCTGCAAATATAAAACTTTGGATTAAGTATCAAAATACTACATACATTTCATTTAAAAATATTTACTATATTTAAAATATATTTAATATATTCTAATACTCATAGAGATGTCAAGTACTATATGTTAGATTTGCTTATACTCACATCAAAAGGAGTTTTGCATTCAGAGGGTGCGGTACTAGATTCACAATTTTAACCTTCCGTAAAGGTTAAAAGAAAGTTTTCAGAAAAAATAAAGCAAAGACGACATAATATAAAGGTAGGACAAAAAGTCTTTAAGTGTTTTGCTTGCATTAAAGTAGAGTTTCCAGCAAACCTTGAGTGAGTAGAGAACTGAAAATGAGTGTTTGTAGCAACAAATTACTAAAGTACATACAATTTTTATGATTTAGATATATGTAAGTAAGTCCCTCGCTTTTCATTTCTTAGTTACTAGCCGATCTAGAAAATAGTCCCATGTTTGCAGACGACCTAGAGTGTCAGAAACTTCTTATGGAGGCTATGAAGTACCATCTTCTACCAGAAAGACGGTCCATGATGCAGAGTCCTCGAACTAAACCTAGAAAATCTACAGTGGGTGCGCTTTATGCTGTAGGAGGTATGGATGCCACTAAAGGTAAGTTCAGAAATTAATTTAATTCTATTAATTAATTATATTCCAGACACCCTGAGAATATATGACAATCGTCTGAAGATTTCTGTTAGGAAAAGAGCAATTTAAGGATGAAAATGAGGAAAAAAAAAAAATCACAGAGCACAATCCTATGTGTTAGATGTTCTTTCTTATTGCAAGAATCATATGTTTGTAAATGATATACATACAGCTTGGAGTGCCGACTAAAGAAGTTTGATTCAGATGGTGATTTTAAAATTAAGTTTTGCAAGAATTTGTGTATATAGTTTGACTTTACAAATCAGAAGAAAAATTAATATTCAAAATACTTCAAGATTAGTTTAATGTTGTTTTAGAACCCTGTGCTCCATTTTTTGACAAAAGTTAGAAGGCTCAAAAAATTTTTAAAGAAGAGGAAAATAAAACCAAAAAGCATTGCTAAACTATGGAGAACTCTTAGCTAAAGCTTATCAATTCTTATTATAAAATTTCAGATGGAAAAATTTGTACTTTACCGTGAGTGCAACAGTAAGTGCAGCTTTTTTTCAGGACTTCATACACAGGTTTTTTGCAGCTTTGTAGTTGAAAGTTAAATGTTATAAATGTATTCCAGTTTTTATTATTTGATTTTTCACAACTGCAATCAGCTTACAGCTTTACACATTACACTATTCTCTTTAGTAGGGAGTATAATTAATCATTTTCTACAGGAACCTTAACTTCAAACCCACAGCTTGGAGCCAAAGAACTATAATTAAAGTCTAGCGACTTGCTGAACAGTAGAACTTTTAGCTGTGTGAGTTCACTTTTAACAGAACCACAAAGAAGCTAATCCATTTCATGGTTTGCAAAAAGTTGCTGATGACTGAGTTTTCCTATATGAGAGATCTTGCAGTGCTACCTTACTATCTCTATGCAATCAAATCAAGTGCAAAATACACATTCATCACCATCACAACATGAAAACACTCATTCTTAGGACAACTTAGCAAAATGAAGTTAAACTGTAGCAATTAGTATAGTTTCATTAGCGATACTGATAATTTATGAATTATATAAAACAACCGAGAATTCAAGGTAATTTTTAAACTAACTTCCATGAAACTAAGAATAAATTTTCTAATAAGTTTTTCTCAGTAAAGGTTATTCAAAGAAAGGGCTATTTCAGTCAACATCTGCACTTCCTGTTGGTGCCTCTTTTACTTATTACTTTGGAATAAAGCCAATTGTTTGAACTTTTGCCTTTTGATGGTTAAGAAGAACAGCACTTCCTCTCCTCCCTGCTGTCCTCTACAGCTCTGACTCATACTTTGAGCCTGTGCTGGATTGTAAAATAAAGGAAACAGCACCTAAGAAACTACGTTGCACTGGAAGAACAGCTCTGAGAAGGAGTAACTACCACCTCTGGCAATAATATGCTTTCTGTGATAAAGAAAACTCTCAGGGAATGCCAGGTTTGGCTTTGTGCTTATCTCAGGTGGTATATGAAGTAAAATCTCAACTTCAAATGTTCAGAAGATCAAAGAGCTACTTTTGGGCTGGTATTTTGAAAAATGTGAGTGTGCCTAAACCACACTAACTTTCAAAACCTACCTTCCAGCCTCTGTAAAAATTACAGCCTACAGGGTATGTATGAACACACTGTATACCTTAATGTATTTTTCCTGTTTTTTTAGCTAGCGTGAGATACTTCTTTTGAAACTGAGAACTTCGGGGCACTCACATATTAGCATAGAATAAATGAGAAGAAATCAAACCAAAGAAGAGCAAACAGGCTAACAAAATGGAAAGAACAGTCAAAGAAATCTAGTTGCTCAGAATAAAAGAAGACAGGAAAGGGGAAAAAGTAGAATTTCTTTCTTTTATTGCAGATGGATCTGGTAGTTTCTTTCCTGGTCTATGCACCTGGAAAAGCATGTAGAGGAGAGAAAAGATATCATGAGATAAGCTCTTATTTCACTAAATTTATCGAGTATAGTAGATGATCTCTAGCAGATCTCTAAACCAAATGCTGCTTTTCTTTTCTGCTTTATTGCATGGTTGTTTTGCTGTTGTAAATCATTCCTTAGCCACTAACTGCCTATTGTAATTCTCAAAATACTATTTCTCTAGTCTCAAATCCCAGTCAAAGAACAGGCAGGAAATCAGCTCTGTTTTTCTCATCTGGTTGCCTTCAGTTGAGCTGAAGCTGAGCTCCAGGGTGCACTGTATGCGCAACTGGCAATTGTCTCTTCTACCTTGGTTGTTACTCAGCCCTCTCCCCACTGTGCTGAATCAGGTCTCAAAGGAGCAATTACGGCTGCTGAGTGACTGACAGGAGCCAGTGCATGGAAAAGTGTCAGTTTTGAATGGCAGAGAGCTAGGGCCTTATGAATAGTTGCAGTAAAAACATTACTAGAAGTTCCGTGACCTGAAAAAATTGAAAATACAGCTTATATATTACAGCAGACAAGCAGTTATTGCAAGGCTGCTGCAAAGGCGAACCTCAGGGAAGCTACCTGTGGGAACCAAGTGTGTACTTACACACAACTCAGTCTTCTGCCTGTCTCCACCATAAAAAGGAAAATATCCAGACTATTCATGAAGATGCATGCCCAAATCCTAAGACAGACAGACATGTGGATATATTTTCCAGTTTTGATATCACTAATGGTTTAAGCAGAAACATGGTTAAAGAGTATATAGTTGTGATGTACCATGTTTATAAAGAGTACAAAAAAAGAAAAACCAAACCACAAAAAACCTACCCTCATGGTATTTAAATAAGTAACAGATTTAACTTCTCTCCAAAATGATCAATATTAAAAAAAATTGTGGCATTTAATTCTGCATTTTCTTGCCCCCTGTTTATTCTCATGGATTTGACAATCATATATGCATGCAATTAATGCAGCTTTCTCACCAGGTGCAAATTTTGTAACTGAAATTCTCAAAGAGCCACAGTAAATTCCACACACAAAATTTCAATGTTTTAGAATTTAATAATATTTTGGTTTGTACCGACTACTGACTGCTGGGTACTCATCCGTTCATGGCTATCTCACAATACTTATGTTTTTAACAGGTACCACTACAATTGAAAAATATGACCTTAGGACTAACAGTTGGATACAAATTTGTACTATGAATGGTAGACGATTACAGTTTGGAGTTGCAGTAATTGACAACAAGCTCTATATTGTGGGAGGAAGAGATGGTCTGAAAACTTCTAACATTGTTGAATGTTTCAACCCTATCACCAAAGTTTGGACTATAATGCCTCCTATGTCAACACACAGACATGGCCTAGGTAAGAGGTGCTCTTTCTTTGTAAATACCTTGCATCACATACAAACGAATTTTGACTGATGCAAACACTGTTGACATAAATTTTAAAGCTTTTAATAACATAGCAATATTTGTAGAAGATGTTTTTCAAAGACAGAGTTGCCTATTGCCATAATTTTATGACATTCACAGTGAACAAATAATATGAATATGAAATCTAGAATTTATTTCTGGACCTATAAAAAAATAAGGATAAGTTTAAAGTTGAGGAGACTGCAAGGGAGGGAATATGGTGATTTCTGAATGATTTATAGATCACAGTTCTTGTGAAAAAGCTGGCTTCTCTTAAGTTTACAGAAACAGGTATTGCTTGAAATCATTGATAAGTTAAAATGGCATAGAATATTTTTATTTTAATTAATAATAGAAAAAGATTGATCCAGAATTATTTAGTAAACCTTTGTGGCCTGTATGACCTTTTCCACCTCTTGGTGGAGAACATATAGCGTAAGATTCTTACCGGCTAGTCTGTCAAATTTATAAAAGCAAATACTAGGAGGTAGCAAAGGGAAAGAAGACAAAACAGATTAAATAATCCTCATTGAAGTCTTTATAATTACCAACTGCCAGGGCATAATTCTGCCCAACAAGTAGGACACAGCGGTAAATTTGAGTACCCAAAGTTAGGCCTCTCTCTGTGCATCAGCCTGGTTTGCAAAGCTGCCTTACACTTACAGCTCCTATTAGCTTCAGGGTAATTTTGGGGAGAGTTAGCACTTTTGAAAAAATCAGGCCGTGTATATTTAGGCCTGAAAAGACAGATTTAGAAAACTTTTAAGCAGTCAGATTCAAACATTTTGCCTTAGCTAACAAAGGAAGCAAAGAGCAGCAGCTGCCCAAAGGGAAGGCACCAAAGGCCTTCTCTCTGGAGAAGGACAACCACGCAGGATATGTCCACACCAAGCTTTGCAGAAACAGCCACGTTTGCTCTCCTGTGCCCCAAGGACAACAGATACAGGCCATCTCTTATCAAAAGTGTGTTCCCCTTACAGGCATTAAAATGTTATGGTACTTCAGCTAGTAAGGACAGCCAGCTGCACACCCACTCAGGCTTCATGCTAGCAGGAGCACAGAGCTTCAGCTGGCTCAGAAGAAGGATAGGTTTGGGCATATTTTTCATTGCCTGGCTCAACCTTTACCTTTCTTTAAAAGAACAGCATTGTTTCTCATTTAGGGGCTCAAATTTGTCTCAACAAGGTCAACAGAAGTGGAAGAGATAGAAGTCCAAGAAGAGTGCATTAGAACTAAAGCAGCTTTCCTCTAATCTTTTGGCAAAAGATAATGCTTATTCAGAAAAGCACTATATATGATGTATTTTGTTTATCTTTGTTCGTTCTACCAAATGACAAGGCAGCTTTTAGATAGTTTAATACCAGCTGAAATTGCTTATCTGCATTCAGGGAATTAAAGTATGAAGTTAAATACAGTATTGGTCACTGAACTTATTAGATGCTCTAATTTGTTCCTAATTCTATTTTATAAGGAGTAGCAATGCTTGAAGGACCAATGTATGCTGTTGGTGGCCATGATGGATGGAGTTACCTTAATACCGTAGAAAGATGGGACCCACAAGCACGGCAATGGAATTACGTTGCTAGCATGTCAACCCCTAGAAGCACCGTAGGGGTTGCAGCATTAAATAGCAAGTATGTCAACAGGAAAAACTCTCTTTGGTTTTTCATTTGCTTCCTTCCTTGGAAATACAGTTTCTTAAATTCTCTTTTACAGTAACTAATCACCTCGAGAAAACAAAAAGAAAATATAATGCACAAAAATAAGAAAGGAAACCTCCTCTGTTGTGTGGTAAATTGTTTTCAAACTTGTAGTCATGTTTTAAACATATTTCAGCCCTTTCCAGTTACAGCAATTTGAAAATGTTATTACATGCATATCAGAATTTTGCCTGGAATATAACTTATGGGAATATAAGATCAGCTACTTTAAAAAAATATTCCAAGTTTATGTTTACATTTTAAAATTACTATGTCTAAGGAAGCATTATTTGAAAGAACGTGTACAGAAACAGTCATTCATCTGTCTTTTTACATCTCCTGCATGCATCTACAATTTTAAAATGCAATTCACAATCAAGAATAATTTTTAAAAGTTTAAAGGTATATGGTGTGTTCAATGAAAGACAGACAAGTTTAATAATTAGGTATGGAATAAACAGCCTTCTGTAAGACTTATCCTACCCAAATTTATTCTGTCCTTCATCTATTGCTTAAATACACTGAGGTCATGTGTTCACTGTACATTGGTTTTCCCAACAAGGTTTTCAAAACTTATTTAAACATCCTCCTAAGACACTAAAGCCACTCAAGCACTTTTACATGGGAACAGATGCATGCATAAATCTACTGTGTAACCTATAATGAACACCTTCTTGTATGTTGGAAACTGTGGCTTAAGCCAGCCTTCCTTCTTATTTAAATCTGTGGAGAGCTCTTAGCAATGACAGTTTGTAGGGGCCAGGAGTATTACAGTGGCAGGCAGACAACTGCATTTATCCTGAAAATTTATCACTGGCTTCCCTGTTGACTTCTTAAATTCCAGAGGAAGAGAAGGATAAAGAGCAGAAACAAAGATGTCAGCAAACAGGTATTTGCCAATGCAAAACTTCTTCACACACAAGTCAGGGTTTTGCATTCAAACATGACATGATTTTAATCACTAACTCAAAAGTCCAAGAGAGGCAGAACTGCCCATTCAAGTCCCTGTTGTATCTCAGAGGAAATGTTCTCAGCATGAACTTCACCAGAAACTCCTGTTGGTACCTTCCACAGCAATATGCAGGAAACCACTTTGTCAAAGAGGAAATCCAGCCTGATCCTGACTCTGTTCTCAGTCACTCCTGATACAAGCTGTCTCCAGCCTGGCTTAAATCACGTCTGTTAGTCTAGTGATGTAATTTCTGGCATACCAGGGGAAGCTGAGATCAAATGTCCATCATTCAGTGCTACTGCTGCGGTCTAACAAGCAGAATGCTTCTCCTTTTCCTGTTTTCCTAAGTCACACCATATTTTTTTTCTATTCAACCTCACCAGAAAAGACTTTAAGTTCTGTGGAGCAAGACTTTTTGACCAATAAATGGTCTATTGAAAACATCAATCAATAATGGTATACTTGTTCTTTTCCTTAGAGAATGCGAAACACTACCATGTTTCTAGACACGTTTCAGAAAATAAAAAAATCCCAACCAATCTGTTTGTATATACAGTGATTTCCTCTCTCTATGAAAGCTGTGTAAACAAGTAGTCTGTATCTAATGCCATGATGTGAAAAGAAAACAAATCAAATCCTCAAGTTTTTTATGGGTCGAGCAACAAACTGCACAACCGAACTCAAGTCTGTCTTCCATTCACAAACATTAGAAGAGAGCGCTAGAAATTTTGTATTATTCTAACAGTGGTCAAGAATTTTTTAGTTAAATTATACATCAGAGCGGTCTAAAAATTTTTCCAGTCACTGGAGAAAAACAGGCACTTCTCAAGCAAAATTCAACTGATCTGTTTTAGGTGACTTACTCCGGACAAGTCCACACGTTGCCGAGGTCTCTAATTAGTTGCACTGCATAAATTCAATTTCGTGGCAGTAAGTAATAGCCAGGATTTGAAAGGGACCTGAACAGTTGGCACACTCAACATCTAAACACGTCTGCTATTATATCCAGTATGCCTACTATCATAGCCTAGCAGCATCCAAGTTAGCTTGAAATACAAAAGAACTTCAGGCTTTGTACAATTCATTGACAAAAAGCCGCCCCCCCCCCCGCTTCTTAATGTCCACCATTTATTCTTACATGTCTCAACATCAGCTGGTTTAAATCTCCACTTGTTTGCTAAGTGCCTTTAGGCTGGACAGACAAGATGACATACCTGAATGGTAACTTCTGTCCAGCAGACTTTCTTAAATACAACCATTGAGGAAAATATATTTATTATCTTTTTTGACATATGCTTTTGGTATATAATGATATTATTGAAGTTCTTTTACATATTAACCATATAGGAAAAATGTTTAAAGTAATACTAAGATGTCAAATACTCCATAAGCCTGTCATAGGGAATACTACCCATATGTTTCAAACATACATAGCATCTTTCAATCAAATTCAATCTATAGCTCACATTTCAAGAAGCTGACATGCATTTTTAAGATTAATTTTCATATGTGACTGCTTGAAAATTTACATTGCAAATGAAGAATGTAACTTCCTTCATGTACCATGCAAAACCCTTTGTGCAAAGAAAGTTCCAGAGCGTAGCTGTCAGATGGGCATAATGATAATTTTACAGTGGTCTGAATGAAGTTAACCAAATAAAGTTCCTATTAAAATGAGAGGCTAAAGACTGAAATTGTTTGCCTTCTTGTGGGTGATTATCCCAGACTGTATGCTGTTGGTGGACGAGATGGGAGCTCCTGCTTAAAATCAATGGAATGTTTTGATCCGCACACAAACAAGTGGAGTATATGTGCTTCGATGTCCAAGAGAAGAGGGGGCGTTGGTGTCGCAACGTACAATGGATTTTTATATGCTGTGGGAGGTCATGATGCACCTGCTTCCAACCACTGCTCTCGACTTTCCGACTGTGTGGAAAGGTAAGGAATTTTTTTTTTTTTTTTTTTTTTTTTTTTTTACATTCCAGGAAGGAAATACAAAATAATTTGTATCAGCAATGGAAATTTCTTCACAATTGGAATGTTATGTTTGTAAAACATATTATGCTTTTAAAAATAATATTTTGAGCAGAATAACTGATTTCCAATGCTCTTGTGATAACAAAATAATTAACCCTCAGAAGCAAATTCCTCGCAGATCTCCCCTCTATTTGAGCTGCCCAGGAGCCAGGTAAAGACTCCTTAACAAGCAAGACAAATTCAGCATGTGACCTTTCTATTTCTCAAGTTCCAAAACCCAGGTTTGGGCTACTTGTGTCATATATTGTAGGAACTAAATACTTTTTAGTTGTGTCTTCCTTCAATAATTAGACTGATATTGACCAAAAGGTTAAAAATATAATAAATATCACATACTCAAACAGGCAGTAGTCACTACACAGGTATATTCTGATGGAAGAGACTGATAGAAAGAGCCTTGTTTCTGTAAGAAATCAGGCTAAAGCTTATGCTAAGGGTCTGATTTAGCAAGCAAAAAAAAAAGTAAACATGGTCAAAGCAACTACTTCGGCTTGAATTCACAGTTTAAAATTAAATTGTATTACAATAAAATTAAATTATAAAAATTAATACATTGGCTTAATGATTTTGGTAGCACACAGCTGCAAGCAGTGAAATCCTGGCTTGATATCCATTTCTCAAATTACCTTTTAAAATGAAAATACTGTTTATCTGATCCTTATTTAACCTCATTTTTGTATTCTCCACTGATGAGCACAGTTCTTAAGAAAATGCAAATGCTGGACACTTCTTTTTCAGACACAGAAGTATTGTGTGTCAAATGTTGCTTTGCCGCTGTGGTGGCATGTGGTACAATGTAGGACGACAAGAAAACACTTGAGCCCTGGGTGAGCAGGGAACATAATGAGTGAGGACAACTCCTCTGGCTGTTTAATGGGCCGTGGGTATCCATTGACTCTCTTGTGTCATTTGGGGACAAAAAGGAAAAGGGAGCAAGTATTGAACTCCCTGGTGTGAATAACAACAGCTAAGGTTGTTCTCAGTTAGACAGTATAAAGCTGGATCTACCCTGGAATTCACCTGAATTTATGTTGGAAATGGACTGAGTACGTATTGGAAATAAAATCAACACTGATGTAAAATATTGCCATGCATCTTGTGTTACAAACTTTTATAAATTATATGAGATATTTAACTTCTTTTACAGTGAAATTTTCTGGAAACATTAGTTCTGACAAGAAGGAGGAAAAAAATAATATTTATGGAGAAAGAAAAAAGAATATATTGAAATTAACTTTGCTGAGTCAACTGATGGCCATGCTATCATTCCCTCGCGCCTCATTTATGTATAAAATGTAATGATTGTTTAATCTGATAGAAATGGAGAGACTACTCAAAAAGGGAAAATATGGGCATTTTTCATGTGCTTGAAGATCCCTCTAGTGGCTAAATTAAATATTTAAGCACGTTACTCATAATTCTCTCTACTAGTTCATGGTGTAAACTGAACTACAGTACAGGAGAAAATAAGCAAATATCAGTAATTTAAATTTGAAATGTCTTTCTACAATCTATTTTTCTAAATTTGATCATAAAACATCCTAGGTATGATCCAAAAACAGATGCTTGGACAACAGTGGCCCCCCTGAGTGTACCTCGGGATGCTGTTGGAATTTGTCCTCTGGGAGACAGATTATATGCTGTTGGCGGCTATGATGGCCATACGTACCTGGATACCGTGGAGTCCTACGATGCTCAGAACAACGAGTGGACAGAGGTAATAGGAAGAATTGCCTAATAAATAATCGGAATTCTTCCTGCAGATAGGAAGAATTCTGTCTGAATAACGGACAAACCAAAAAAGTTTATGTTGCTAAATTATCACCGGTTTTGTGAAAACCGATATATAAGGATACAGTAATACTGTAGCTTGTATAAAATATTGGTCGCCTCTCCTGTGAAATAACCGTATAAAATTTTTCAGACTAAAGGGTAGAGGCAGCACATGGGCAAGTGAACCAGCTTGCCCAAAGCATTTTGTGCTTGAAGTGCTGCACCATACCGTTGTTAGAGCTGGCAAGTACTTACCAGCCATACTCTCTGCTGGAGGCATGGCCACTTCAACAGTTCACATTTACGGCCGTCACCATTGAGACCAAGAAGTAATATTTAAAACTCAAGATCCTTTTGTAGCTACACAGTCCATGGTTTCGGAACATAAGATATGAAGGTCTTTTACAAAAGTTAAGAGCAAGGACACCAGCCTACACTCCTGTAACTCTCAGCATCTGCTAAAGCCTTATCCCTAAAAGCCGAAACTCTGTTTTTAGAGCCCTCGTTAAATCCAATTTTTTTAGAGTACATAAGTTTGAATAAACAAATTTCTTTCCTCTTAATATGCAAGTAATTTCTTCTATTCCTATCCATAGGAGTCTACTAAAAATGTTTCCTTCTTTTTCTTTTCCTTCTTTTTTTTTTTTTTTTTTTTTCTTTTTTAGGAAGTTCCCGTCAATATTGGAAGGGCTGGAGCATGTGTTGTTGTGGTGAAGTTGCCCTGAGGACCACAAATATTGTGAAACTAAACTGAATGGAGTTTCATGAAGGCTGAGTCAGGAAGATAAGAAATATTTCCAGAAAGCAGTACAGACTATACACATCTTAGCAGCCCGCCATTATAGAGAATACTTATCTCTGAGCCATTATGATATTAGAGCACAAAAGTGTCTTCCTGCATTCCAAAAATCAGACAATTTTGCATAAGTGAATTATTTTATTATAGCTAATGCATACAAATTCAACAATATGTTTAAATGGTTCAGGTTTGTTACAAAAGTATCTGTTATTTATAAAATGCAGTAGTAAAGTGATAAACGGGTGTATAAGATTTCATAAACTTTTTTCTTGTCTATGTTCGCAGTAATGCTAATGTTTATAAAAAGAGCTTTTATATTTTAAGTACATGAAAATGAATAAGAGAAACACCTTCAACAGCGAACTGCACAGAAAGAAATATTTGCCCATAAATATCACTGGCAACAGGATATTCTCTGCAGAAGTAACTTCGTTTCTATATTCAGAAATTAAATTACTAAATTAACTTTAAAATCAAATCAGAGAAGCAGAGAATTTAGTTGCTATTCAACCTCCGGCATTGCTAGTACTGTGACAGAATAACCATTTTTAGCAGTATATTAAATTGAATAGTGCAAGTTAAGAAATAGTAGGGCTAAAGTATCTTTATGTTACTAAGTATGTGCCAACAGAAAGAAATCTCTTTGTCAAAACACAATGCTAATATAATTTCCAATCACTTTCACAGTGCATAGATATGTGATATTTTAATGCTGATCAGTGTGTCAGGTTATTCATGGACTTGTCTTTGCCCACTAACCATCTGTCAGTTTGCGTTAAACTAATTCAGCTATTCTTGGGATAATCACCATGCATTAAATTTTAAAACAATCAGATAATTACATTCCTTGAATATAACTAACAAAATGAAATTTTTATATCATATTGATATGACAATCTTTGACCTCAGCTGAAGATTACCAGCTTTCTCTCATGTACAGTAGAAATATGGTAAGAAAAAACCCATATCCACTGTGTAATGTTATATACCAATTATATAATAAGCATGTTTATGTTTTATTTGAAATTAAGGGAATGTAAAGAATCAAGAATAAACAGGAAAAGAATCACCTGAAAAGAGCACATAATATTCCACATGCATGATATTTTCTTTTTGTGTGCCAATTTCTAATGAAGGTTTTGATTTGTTTCACATTAATTTCTTTTTTTAATCATTTTAAATGCTGAAAGTGTATTTTAGAAAAAGAATGTATGTAAGATATTCTATGCTGTAAAGCACAATATTTGGACAGTATCTACTTTAGTGTTTGTTATGTTGTTGTTTTGTCAGTATCAGAAAATTCAGGACAGAGATGAAAATTCTCTGAACGTGTAGACTAACTTTCCTGATAGAATACTGTGTTTTCAGAATTCAGCAATATGCTATTTTAAAAAATTCATAGTAATAATCCTAATGAATGCTTCTAAAGATGCAATCTCATAAGCATATTTATAAAAGGAAAAACATTTTTAACTTTAAAGATCAGCTATGGTTATATATAGCATGCTACATTCAAATAAACTTTACTTTCTCTGCTAAGAAAATTTAGATTATATTTTAACAACTTTGTGGGTTTTATCCTACATCTTTTCAAGAATAGAAAACACAGAAGTATCAATCTCATTTCTGTACTCTAAAAGAAGAAAAGATCCTGTCTTAGTGTCCTTACTGCATCTGGTCCACATAAACTAAAATTTACCTTCCTTCTAGCACTTCTTCTTAGACAAAGTTCATCTTTTTTCATTCTTTGAGTCAAAAATAGTTACCAGCACTGTTATGTCAGGATGTCCTTTCTATGAAAGGGGCTCACACACCCCAGCCCTTGGCAACCTGAGTTGATTACCTGCAGAGGGCTGAAAGTACACTACATTTTAAGATGATTTCTTTTGCAGCCATTACATGAGGCTGCCCTACAATAGAAACTTAGCAGTGTATCAGCTTAGAACTACCTTCATTTTGTTGTGGATTTCTAGATCAACACACAAATCTCTTGCGAGCTTGGTGGGCCAGGAAAGAAACTTTATTTCATTACTATTTTCCTTTTGTATCTATTTTTGTGGAGGGGAAAAAAAACCCCAAACAACAAACCCACTAAAAAACCCTACTGACACAGAACAAAATGAAGAGCCAAGCAAATAGGGAACAAACCCTACACCAGCGAGTGGGTCACAGGCCCACACAGAGGAAGATTCACATCAGAGGAAGAAGGTATTTTTATTTCCCACCAAATCAATAATCTGAAGCAAATGCAAGAGGGCTAACCACCAAGCTTGACAGTGCATCTGCACAGTAAGACATTTGTGAATGTGAGGTAGATGATAATTTTATCTTTCTCTCTCTCCCCTGTCCTATAGGGAACCTGTCTGACCACCTACCTAGAACATCTTTTTGCAGCAAATGTTAACTTTTAAACATTAATAATAAAAATACCAACATTTTTGCCCTATTCATTGCCTTTCCTGCTTTGGTCATGCAACAGCCATGTGCACTCTTTTATATAATAAATAAAGATTTGTGTAGATCAGAGGGAGACGGTCACTACTGCTTATCACTCAGGCTCTAAAATCATGCTTTTCTCATGCTCTCCTGTAACAGCACATTACTGTTCCCAGTAACCAGTACAACCTCATTTATTCTGCTCTTGTTTGGAAAGCACTGCTATTGAATGCCCATTTTTAAAGCTCTGAAATACAAATTATACAAACAATGTGCAAATAATGTCAAGATATGTGCAAGAGGCACATCAGAAGAGACACCGATAAACTGCCAATACCAACGGGTCTTTCTCATCGAGCCTTTGCATGGAATTTGAAGTTTGCTTCGGGTACAAATAAGCACGCAGCCTCAAGTGAGAAAAAGCAGGCACGGGTCCTAGGCTAGTAGAGCAGTTTACGAAATATAAAGCCATATCTAAAAACCTAATCAAGCCTACAGTAAGGAAAGGAAATGAAGACTTGAGCACAGAAGAGGTCAGTTTTGAAGAACAGAAATGGTGGGTGAGTACCTTAATGCAAACACACAAGACTGGCCTTTGATTGCTGCTTGGCTTGCAAATGTTATAACTGCAGAGATGACACAGAATTCTCCTGTCTTTGTCCCCTCCTTCAGCTCGCAAATTTTATTAAATGCTTTATCAGTAAACAAGAACTTAGGAAAAACACCTAGATATAAATAATCCCCCTAAGCGTATCTTTAAACATACTGCCATTTCCATAGTTTAAGAAAGTCTCAAAAAGAATATTAGAAGAAAATTACACTTTCTGTATTTCTTTACTGTTCTCTAAAGAAATTGTGTCATGAGGTTTGCTTATTTAAAAAAATACCATAAGAAAAAAAATTTGTAGCATTCTTTTAGCTTGCAGCATGCAGCCACATTTATCAGTTTGATCAGTAGCTCTTCCTACCATGAACCACAACCACTGAGGCAGAGTATGTGAATATTTGCACGTATGTGTAATGTGATGAGATAGTCTACTAATTTCTATGGCCAGGCTGTGGTAACTAGTACACTTTCTAAATTTTAAGTTTAAGGCTGTATCTTGTTACAGAAACAACACAAAGACAAATACAAGTAAAGGTAAATGGGAAAAGATGGGAAGGGTGTGAAGCAGAGAAAAGTCAGAGAGCAATCTGCATGCAAGCTTATAAATTAAAGCAGTCAGCTTGGGGAAGAATGGATTGAAAAACCACATGTGGAGAACTAATTCTGCATGTCCCTCTCCTTGAGTGAAAACTCAAGCTTCAATCTCTACCTGAAGAGGTGGTGTTAAGAGATCTGCTATTAAGGTGCCATGGAAAGCAGAAGTGATCAAGTATCTGTTTCTTTACACGGTACTTTTATGTGCAACTGTACAGCTGGGAATCAGATTGTGCACAAGCTGCCAACCCTGTTTGGAGCTATTGATATGAAAGTTCATTTCAACTTCTAAAGAATAAGAACAATATTAGACACTCACATCCTGAATTAATTTCAAAATAATCTATTTTAGGATGAAATGATGACAAAAATTATCATGAGTTTAAAATCTTAAGTGCTAGAAAACAGAAAAATAAAATTTGAGCAGATATTGAATTTAAGCAACAAAATGGCACAACTGAATTTTCTAAAGAAAGCAGTTCCTCGGTGGTTTTAGTACTAAAGTTTGTTTTAGGTTTTTTTTTTTCTTTCATATTATTTGTACAGCAGTGAAAAATCATGTGAAAGGAAACTAGCAATTCACAAAAGGAAATTGGACACCTAACAGGAAGATAGAAGAAAAGCAAACTGGAGAGAATTTGGAGAAGTTCAGACATTATTAGGTGAGAGGAAATGCTAGAGAGGTTCTCTGATGAGGTGTCATCCCTTCACATTTCCTCTGTTTCTCCAAACATGAGTAGGTGCAATAGTTATGTAGCATCTTTGCTTTTTAGGTACCCTGACAGCTGCACACACAGCTGGCTGGCTTGCAAAGCGTGGGAGGGAGCCATCCTTTCCCACCTCGTACTGTTCTGTGTTTTTTATCTTGACTCTCACTGATAGAATGATTATCGTGTTATTTCTTTTTTTCCCAAATCATTGTGCTTGTTTTCTTTTTAAGCACTGGCCCTTAAAGCACCTTTTTGCTCATTGGACTGGCTGATAAGCTCTACATGAACTGGACCAGCAATGATATTTTATATAATGTAATGAATGGGAAGCACGGATACCGCTTACCCCATGAAATCAATTCTGGGAAAGACTGAAGGTTCAGCTTAACCACTATCATGTCTCTCTCTACCAGTAGGAGATATTTAGGCAAAGAGCATAAGAACCAACTAGCCCAGAAAAATCCCTTCTATTACTTTAGCAATGTTACTTTCAGTAACGTAACTGCATTACTGGAGCATTCATCTTCATAACACATCTATAAGGTAGGAAAGCGGTACTACGGCTATTTACAACTCTCACAGAAAAGAAAATAAATTATTTCCCTGATGCCATAGTAGAAAAAATACATTAAGGGAAGGACTTAAGCCCAATTATTTCAACACCCAGATTAGTTAACAGGCTAGACTGTTTTGGACAGTATCTCTACTAAGCCAACAAGATTCATAGAAATTTGAAGCTTATTTGAGCTACCTAGTCAACTAGCTGATGCTGCCACCTTTTCTTTTTTCTGCCTTATTGGTTGAGGAACTTACAAAACCAGCTTTACTACAGTACACGCTCGATTGGTTGAAGAGTGAAAATAAATCTTTTAACATGAAAGGAGACAATTGGTTGTGCATGCCTGGAAGGAATGTCCAGGGTAATTTCCTCAAAGGGAACCAGTGAAGTGTCATGTAAGGTTAATCCTGCCTCTTTCTACATGTATATTTCTGCACATGGTTATCACATGATGTAATTTATTTGCTTCCTACCTGACCCTAGACTCACTCAGAGATGGGGTGCATGATGCTAAATACATGCTAAATACCTGGGCTTCAGTATCTGACTCCTCAAAAGCAAAATCCTGCACTGAAATTAGCTCATTTTCTCTGAACTCGAATGTCATAAAAATTGCATGCTGAATAAACTGCAATGAATTTTATTTGTACATTTCAGCGTGGGTCCTTCCCTTGGGGAAATTTCATTTTATTGATTAGAATTAATTCCTGGAGAGATTAAACTGAACTTCTGTAATAGTCACCACTGATGTAGTATTTCTAAGACATTGTATGCTAAGAGTACCTACATTTGATATTCGAGCCTCACCTCTTATTCCCTATCTCCTCTTACAAGGAAAGGGGGAATTTTATCAGAACAGAAATCCTTTCACTGCCACTTCCCCTCAAAACAATGAAGGTCTGCTTTTTTTCACAGTAAAACTATTCTTTTTATCTTTACGATCTCTGCTGACCTCATCTCTTGCCAAAGAAACCTGACAACAAAATGCTACATTCCACCATTCCTACTTTTTATAAAGCTCCACTACATCATTCACACATAGAGTCATTAAAGGTGACATACCTTTTCTTCCTCATGCCCACATCCCCGAGGAATTTTTTTCTCCATTGCAATTCTACATACACAGAGAATTAAAAACTCTGTTCTCTTGTATACGAATAATCACATTTATGGAGCATACAGAAGAAGATGGCATTAACTTCACATTATGAAGATTTTCACAAGCCAACCACATATGACTGAGAAGAAAATATATCCACCACTTATTGCTTGGACAACTCATTTGGGAACAACTGTCCAGGAATTAAGTTTTAAATATGATATTTTAAGTATAGATTAATATTTTATACTTAATAATAGAAAACCTATATCTGAAAAGTGTGTTTGCATGTTAGTCCAGCACGAAGTTTAATACAAGACATTGTCAGCTCCATTTGTCCTTTTTGGTGAGAGAATGAATCTGTTTTAATCAACTCAATGTCCAAAAAAGTCTCAAATTACAGGACTTGTTAAGAAAATACTCTAAGGTTTAGCCCAAATATTTCTGCAGTGGATATGAAGACTAGGATAATTTTGGGCAAGACTGTGTAAGATTGAATACAAACCCAAAATATCATCTAGGTGACTGTAAGAATTTTGGCTTTTCAAGGCAGGATTTCTCCATCTTACATTTACCCTTTGTTATCCCTTCTTGTGTCTGTAATTTATGTGGCATTCTCTGATCCATTCGAGAGGCAACCTCTCACATTCTCTTCTTCATTAGATGTAGGCAGAAAAATATATAGGAAAGAAAAAGAAAAAAAAGACCCCCAAACCAAAACAAACCCACAACCTTGCTACATAGATAAAATAACAAATCTGAGTGCCTTTGAATTGTCAGATGACAGACTGACATTCTGTTAGCAGATTATTGCTTTAACTTCTGTTCCATAGATAAACTTGGTAAAAGGAGACTGTCCCTTTCCCTGAATAAATTTCACAACAGAATTCAAGTAAATTGCAGTAAATTACAACTAGTAAAAGTCACAACAATCAACAGAACACCATCTAACTTTAACTGCAGTCCTCTGTTTTCCTTCCTTTGAGAGTGAAGCATCCTTCAGAACAAATATATGACTGATATATAGGTATATTAACAAAATAACACACATATAAGGCTTTTGTCTCTAACTAGGTTTTCTCTTTTCTTCTAGAAATATACCTTTCATCTGAATGTTACAATTTCATATACATATTGTTTTCAGTTTTTCTGTATATGAGGCAACCTGAAGTAATTTCCTTGTATGTGTTTTCTGTTATTTTTTTCCTCTTGGTTTTTTATAACCCCTTTAATTTACATGCACTTATAAAACTGCTAGCCTTTGGCCACATCATTTTCAACCTTTAAAGCATCATAAGCATCTCTCTATTCTATTGCAAAATAGATTATTACAAAAATATTGCAATATTCCTGTAATATATTGCCAAATATATAGCCCAGAAAACATTTTGCAGTATTGAGCAATGCAGAAAATATGAAGAAAAATAACATAGGCAAAAATAGAGTTTAATTTTTCATTTCTTGCACAAAACAGTTTCACTAAACCACAGTCTCAACTGATCAGTGCTAGATGTTTTAGAATTACAGAAACCAAGGGTTGAATAGCCTACATTCAGAGTTTACAGGAACTTTGTCAGCATTTCTTCAATCTGTGCAGTAACATGAGATCTTTTTATCAACAGGGTCACACATACTTCATTTTCTACATAGTCTTTTCTCATTGTGAATTTACTCAATGTTTGTCAGTGAATTTTTCAGTCAGGGAAGACATGAACCTGTTAAACACAGACGCACTTCTTATAAACTGAGTCCTCTTCCTCAGTAAACTGGATACAAGTTTGCTCATAATCTAGGTCTTGAAAAGTCAGGTATTGAATACTGAGGTTTTCTTGTATTGCTTGAGTGTACAGTGAGGCCGTTGCAGCTCATGAATTCAGTTTAGGCTTAACATTTGCAATACAGGGTTTGCTCAGAAGATGGTGATATGTGACAATTTTTTAGAGAACCCTGGCTCTTACTGAGGCAATATGAGGCTACCTTGTAATAGTATTTATCCTTTAAATACGAATAAACTCTTCCCAATATCATAATCTCAAGAACCTACTACATTTTTAGTGAAACTGTCTTCCGTTCCTATACTCTCCATGTGCACAAACACACACGCTGCTGACCTCTTAAGAGTAATTTTGGAATCAAAGTTACAAAGTTCCAGCACAGCACCTTTGTAAATATTTCCAATGCAACAGTTGGTATTGCTGGCCCTGCGCCTGTCCTGTGGTTTTGACAGGTTGAAAAAGTTGCTTGTTTTTAATTTTGCTGAGCACAAATCATGAAAACCATTTCTTTAGTTGCAAAGGCTCAACATGAAAAGCCAATGACATATGGACAGACTGATGAAGAGAAGCCTGTATTTTCCGTTTGGCCCATTAGCCCACATCAAGTTGCCAGCTAGCCCATACCACCTTTCCCTACCTTAACCCAGACACATTTAAGATGCAGTTGCTGAGATGGGGTATAATCTATACATCTCTGCCTTTTCTAAAAGTGACATGTTTTCTAAGCAAGACAAGGCCATAAATGCTAAGACCATAAATACAAAATGACTTTTCTTCTGTTTCCCCATTTTCCATACTAGGAGAGTCATGAAAATGGTACAGAGATGGATACAATGTGCTTTACATGAAAGGTAAGGAAACTTCACGTAATCCTAACGTTTCTTGCTATAGGGTATAAAGCAGGGCATCATCCCTCCTCTGTAGCAGTGAACAGAGAGACTGCACCCAGATATTGGATGCAACTTTTCTGGGATTCTCCAACAGTTCCGTCTCATCTTACCTCTCTGTAAAACTACTGACCTGCAACTTGCTTTTATATATACAAATTATTTCTCCCTATCAGCTAAACTTAATATACAATTCAATGATATCACTTCTGGAATTTGGAAAGGGATTCTGAAGTACAACATTAAAAAAAAATACAGCTTATTAATTATTTCTTTCAGAAAATAGAGACCAGCTTACAATCAACTTTATGCAGTTTATAAGACACCTCTAAATAAATTTTTGTTAAAAAAATAAATATCTTGGGCAAAGTGAAGTATAACACCACTTGAAAACTACCCTTTCCTCTGCCATACTTTAATCAAAGGGATAACTATTCATTACTGGCTGACTTGTTCTATCAACTGAAGAAAAGTCTAAGCTCCTAAATTTTTGACTATGGTCTATCTAGGCAATTTAAAACACCATAAATGTATTAAAGATCTGTTATGAACCACCAACATTATATGGAAAAGTTTGCTTTTGCTTTTTTAGGACACCCTCCCCCCTTACCCTCCAAGATGTTGCCTCAATAATTACAAATGTGGGGCAAAAGAAACCCCCAAAGACTTTATTTCTGGGATACAAGCAGTAGAGATGGAAAGAGATAAAAAATCCAGATAGATTCAATGCCTTAGCTTCCCAAACTGCTCAGTCTCCAACTGGTCCCTTTTAAAAGCTAGAGCTAATATTTGGATGCAACTGTTTACATTAACAGTCTCAAGGGCTGTCTTCCCTCCCTCCCTCTCTCCTCCTCCCTCTCATCGCTAGTCAGGAGCTTTCTTCCAATTTCTTGCAAAATTTAGAAGCATTATTTCCTTAGAGAATGGCTAGGCTATTCTACCCATTACCCACTCTTCTATTCTCACAGACTCCTTAAAACCAAATATCCTGCCGTCAAATTCCCCAAAGCTCTACATGCCAATTGCCTGGCTTTCCTACCTTTGAGTTTTTCCTTCTAAAGATTTAGCTCAATAGTTATATGACAGTGCTTACATGTAAAATCATGCAAGATAAAATAATGCCAGTTGGCAAGAAAGCAGTCCAAGTAAGAACAGTTTTAATTTCAAGCATTCAAATGTAAGTTAATCTTTCTTAAAATAAAGATAAAATCAGCACTTCTAGATGAAAAAAAAAGCCTGTGTACAGCTACTGAACAACTGATGATAATTGAAAAACCACATTCTGCCCAAGACATTTCTGATAAGAATTGATTATCAAAGACCTCATTAGTTTCTTTCACTCTACACTGTTTGTATTGAACAATAGTAAATAAAAAGTCTTGTGATGATTGTGTCTTTACAACTTTAAGTATTACACTGATACTCAGAAAAACATGTGCTTGTCAGATTCACAGTTGGGAAAAACAGTTCACCATATAAAGAAAAATTCATTTTAATCACACTCAGTAATCAGATTCTTTTGTGAAAAAAGGGGCCTGCAGCTGCTAGATGGAATCAAACACACTTTAAAAATAAAGAAAAATCACTGTGGCATGTTTTTCCCAAGCAACATTGTACACACTTCATTAACAATATTCTATAAAAATGAGAAAGATCGGAGAGAATAGGTCAGGAGCCAAAACAGACACTAAAGAGTAGGGGAAAAAAAACCCCAACCAACAACCCCCAAAAGAAAATAAGAGGGAATAGATTAGAAGAACTCTGAGGAACATCTCAAACTCCATTTCATCTTTTAAATACAATAAAATGCAATACAAAAATCTCATTTGGTGATTTACTGCACTGAAGTAAAAGGACCATGAAGCAAAGCAGAAGCAATGAAGCTATGAGTATTCAAGAGTATTCGTTACAGACTTTTTTCTTGTTTTCTTCCTGTCAACTAAATAATTTTGTCAGATCAGAAAGCAATGTTGTATTTGGAATCTGTTTCACTCTATACTTAGTATCTTAGAGATTAAAATTGTATATACAATCATATTTCAATTATTTGGCATGCAGACATAGCAATAGAGTGAAAATTCATAGTGATTAAATGCCAAGAAGTTTTTATTTCATTTAGCAACAGAGGACTTAAGGGCCTTAACTGATCCTTGGTTAAAAAATCAACAATATCCAAAATGCAATAGAACTTTCTTAAATTTTAAACATCAGCCTCATGCTCTGTGAATTTCACTTTACATATACCTTGTCTGTTATGTCCTTGTATTTGTTCTCTTTTGTTCACAGTCAAGCCTTTTTTTTCTTTTTTTCTTCACTAGGTTGTCATCATAAAGCCCTTATAATTCTCTCAGGACTGTCAAGCTTGTTCAGCCCTCAAGAGGCAGATATAATGCAAGTTCTACTACATGTGCTGGCATCTTGTCATAAACATACTATAGCTAGAGATGAAAGCAAACTTTTGTTACAGTTATTTCAGGAATATTGTTTGGAAACTGATTCAATAATTGTCACTATCTTGAAAGGTTTATAGTCCCATAATTTATTGATATAACTTTTTTTTTAATTATTATTATTTAAAACAAAATCAAGGGAAACAAACTTGAAATGTTTTTATGTAGTCTGATCACTTATTTTCCCTCCTGGTAACTACTGCGGCAACACACTTTTTTCCATGTAGTACGTGTTCACGTCATCTCAAAATGGTTGGCAATATGGCATTAAACAGGCATGCAAGAGAAGAATTTGTTATGAGCCTCACAATATCTCACATCCAGCCTTGACCAATGGATCATGTTTTAAAGAAAGATAAAAAGTTGACTAGGAATCAAACTATTGTCTATTTGTTTCTAAATGTACCGTAGAGTTACACATTTTATTCTCAAATTCTCATTTGAGAACAGACACTTGTAAGAATATAAACACAGGATTTTGTAGACTTGTGCTTGGATATTGATTGGTAATTACAAGTAACAAGCTGTTGGTCTGAGCATGCAACTAACTTCTTGTTTCTGAGATGCTAGAGTTAGGTTTCCAGAGGACACTACTGAGTACATCAGAATTAAAAAAAAAAAAAAAAAAAAAAAAAAAGAGAGAGAGAGAGAAAACAAACCCCAAACAAACCCCCCAAACCAACTCCCCCCCAAACCAGTCTGTAATAAAATACTGCATTCAAAATCTTTCCCTATTATTTCCCAGGTGCACATTTTGGACATGCAACATCAGCTACATCAAATACTGCATTTGAGCACGATGAATGAGCAACAGTGCAATGTGATAGATGTAATGCCTCCAAAGGGAAATAGAAAACAACTTCTTAAAAGCAACAGTTAAAAGCACTTTTTATACCTTGCATATTGCTAGAATCAAGACTTACGGGGTTATTGCAGGAATCTAAAAGTGATTTGCAACTTAAAATATACCTTCTGTGTGGTGTATTAAAAGTTTCTCTTTTCTACTGTTAAAAGTTCATTTGCTCTTCTATTATAAACTGCTGTTAAGTAAAATAAATCCAAGCTCTACGGTTCATGGAGAAATAAATCTCTATTATATACATCATACCATGCCTTATCTTTTTGGTAAACAGATTTTATTTTCTAAGTTTCATGACCTATGAAAAGTACAGATGCACTTCATAAAACAATAACTTAATTTTAAAATAAAGTACCTGGCCGACATGTATTCTAATGTGGTGACGTTTTTATTTTTTCAGCAGCCTACTGCCAGCCCCATCTCTAGACACTGCAGTAGTAAAATAAATAATTTGTTTATTTATTTAGTTTATTTCTCAGTTTTTCAAACCTAACCCACTAAGCAGATAAACTTGTTGTTACTATGACTGGAATTCATTACAGACCAAAACTCTGCTCCCATACCTGAGTAGATAATGTGGTTCATGTTTCCAGGTTTGAGATACGGGTAGATTGTAGATGTTAATTAAAACCAATACTGAAATGTGTCATGCTTATTTCTGTAAAAATATTATCTACCTATTTCTGCATAGATAAGCTGATAAGACTAGGAGAGGGTTGTTTGGTTTCTGTGGTTGAGAACCCGGGTCATGGCAACTGAGGTCTTGTATCGTCCTTCTGTTGGGCGCAGACTAATTCTTTAGTCCCAGAGCTGTAACTTCTGTTATTACACAATGAAAATATGCAAATTTAGTATCTTACTGAAATTCCACATTAACTTAGGAAAACTTGAGATACTTAGTAGTTTCATATCGGTGCTTTTGAACCATAAACTGAAACAAGCAGAGCTAAACCAACATGAAAGTTTCTAAGTGAACTGAAACCAAAGACAAAGAAAAGCATCTTTCTTTAAAATGGTCCTGTACCAAGTACATACACAAACCGCATGCATTTGCTGGCATTTCCTAGAGTTTGCCTCATGGAAATTGAGCGTATGTTAACGCAATGAGCTTTTCTGCCCCTAGCCAGCCTTTCTTCCCAAACATGAGAAAGTCACCAAAACCACTCTTCCAACAGCAGTGTTAAAAGACCTTCTGTTTTTATTAGAGACCACACCAATAATGGTATTGTTGAAAATAATTATGTGTATGTGAGATGAGGCTGAATGAAAGAAAAAGGGAGGAACCAATAAAGCAAAATTAATGAACTGAAAGAAAGGCACTCCAAGGGATAAATTACCTATGTAATATGTATATACCTACCTATACACATTACAGTATATGTCAGTGACTGCATGGCACATTTTACACTCTACCATGAATGTTTGTTCTTTGTTCTATTTACTAGTCCAGCATTTTATACCCTCAACATTTCTCTATTATAATTTCCTCCTCCACTATTGAATTTTAAACACTCTTTAGAGCTAAACATATAATGTCATAGGTTCCATATGTATATGGAAGAGAAATATGAATATATTTTTGAATCTTGAAAAACTGATAATTAGATGCTATACTTCAGTTTCCTGATTTTTTCAAAGTTAGATTTCTTTATGTTCTGATTAAGATATTTTCTTCGATTTCAGGAATTTCTCCCCTTCTGCAGTTTTCATAGGAAGTGAGTGGAAATTACTAGAGGTTGAAAGAAGTATATTACTTCTCACAATTAGTCATCAGCTTTTCTACCGACATGAAAAGCCAAAAAACAGTGGGGAGAATAAAACCTGGGTTGTTTTGGTGTTTTGTTTTGGTTTGGTTTTTTTTTTTTCAAAAAAAAGGAACCATTGTGGTGGATCTCCAAAACTTAATTTATGTGTAAACTCCTAAATTTAAATTACAGTCCTCTAAAGTTATGACTGCCAAAGGAACAGAAAAGTGAAACAGTCTCTCACTGTGGAGAACTAACAAGGATCAAACAAGAACAAACAAGCAAACAAACAATTTGAGAAGGATCAACAAACACAAAAATATGATATGCCTTTTGACTTCTAATCTTTTATTAACCAATACTGGAATAATCAATCGTTGAAGCTGAGATAATGAACTCTAGGACTGAAACCATTCAATAAAAGCAAGAAAACTCTCAATATATGCTGTGACCCTTCTGAATGAATGACCTTGGGATTTGCTTGCAGTTCAGTCTTAGGAAAAGTTTGTATTGCATTAAACATTATATCTCTAAAACTCCCTACAACTGGAAACTCCTGGCATTTCATCTCTGTCTACTGGCATGCACAATAGTCTTGTAAGCCAGTACAGACAAATTTTATTTTTAGTCTCCCGCAGGTGATATCTCAGAAAGTCACACAGTCTAGCCAGTATATCTGTAATGGCAGTCCGAGCTATTTTTACAAAGCCAATCAATTTTTAAATATGGTATTGAATTACAATATCAGTAATTTAATTTATAGTTGAAAAAAAAAAATACCACAAACAGCAGACTGTTTTGCTGATTGCATAAAGGAAGAGAGAGGAAAAAACTGCATTTGAACACAAGAGGAACTGAGGTTTGGATTGTATAGAAAATTCAAAATTGGTCTGAAGCAGCATTTTCGATGAAAGAAACAAAGATATACCATACTCCTGACTGCATATCCATTACTTTTATGTTCTTTAAAAGTTTAAAAGCTTGTTATGTGTCTCAATACTAACAGATTTAACAGCAGCAAATGATATTACTGGAAAAAAATAAATGCATACAGCTCTTACAAAAGGGAAGTACCGTCTGTGTATGGTAATTTTACAGTGGACTCCTGTTTCTTTGGGGGAAGGAAGGGGTGACCATTCACTCAAAATGCTAACGAGGAAAGGGATTTGGTTGGGAAGATAATTCATATTAAAACTTGATATGCTAATTAGGATACTGAAATGCATAACATTTTTAAGAAAAAGTGGTTCTTTCCACTGCATATTAATTTATTTGGACTGACTTCCAGTGACTGGATAATGATGATAAAACTGATTAATTTCAAACTATCATGAAATCTTTGTCACATTTACTAAATGAAATTACTCTTAATTTACCTGTTAATAGGAAAAGTATTACTATGGCACTGGGCTAAGATTCTAACCATGCTAGATATTTATTTATTTATTTTTATACCTCTTAAGAGCTGAAATGGCCATTGGACTTGAGTAGCGTTTTGTTTTAAAAAGAGAAAAGAATAAAGATTAGTGCCACAACACAGTGGGTACTTCAGGACTTCAAAAACCTCAAATTCTTTTAGGGAAATTCTTTAGTTGTCTTCTCCACCACCATGCTCCTACATTGTACAGCACAATCATACAGTCTTTATGGTCTTAAACAGAAGGAAGGGACAAAAGGAGATATTATCATGACTTCTAAATAAGGGGGGGAAAAACAACATAATGAATCAAATGGGAAATGAGCCGTAATGGTGTTCTGCACTATTTACCAACAATCGAGGTGAGAGTTCTGCACCATTCATCTTCAACATTCAGACTGCATCATAAGATAGATAGCTACCAAGGAAAGCTAAAATCTCTATTATAAGATGGCTACCTGATTTAACCTGTTAAATATACACACAATTTTTAAAGCCCAGAACAATAAATTGTTTCTAGCACAACCCTGTGTTTTAGACGTCCTTAGAAAAAATTCTTCCATTAAATGACTTTATAAATCAACATACCAGTCATCTGGGAAAAGCAAATAAATCAATGATCTCATTCTAAAATGCTTCTGCAAGGTAAAAATTTGAAAAGGTCAGAAACAGCCAAAGATTATCTTCACAGTCCCAATTAGGGAGTTTCTCAGCACTGTTGGCTATTCAGGCTGAGTGTAGCTGTATCAGTCCACAACAGCTGAAGACTTGATGCAGTGAGCCTCTTGCAGAACAAAGACCACATGCCACGTGTGAGACCAGGAAACCACTGCTCTGAAAGAGTTAAGTGTGCTTCAATGTACAGACATAATCAGTACTTAAAAACTGCTTGTCTTTTTAAATTCTGTGAATAAGCTGGGGAGTCTATAATCCATAGCCTTTAATTGCTGATAGCACAGATCAGGATGGAGAGCTGGATGTGGATGATCAGTCCTTAGAGGCTCTTGGGAAAAATTGAGAAAGTTCAAGAAAGACCACTTTGGTCTTTACATTTGTTTTACTATGTCTGCAGTGCCAACAGGCCCATAACAAAGGTGCTTGGAGACTACATTTAGGTCTGCTGCAATCTAATGACATCAGTGGGAATGTAGGAGAAGAGGAGCCAAACCTGTGCTTTCTATAAAAGGCACAAAGACACATCAGACAAACCTGGCCCAAGGCATACTGAAACCTTAATTTGTTAGCTAGCACCAATTAGTGGCAGATACAAGTTTGTATAATCAGTGAAACAAACATTAAAAAAAGTGATATTTGTGTCTTATGCAGGCTGTCCAGGAATAGAGAGTGCGGTGGAATCACAGAAATGCTAAGGTTGAAAGAGACCTTTGGAGTTTGCTGCCCTGCTCAAAACAGGGTCAACTAGAGCAGGCTGCTGTGTCCAGTCAGGTTTGGAATATCTGCAAGGATGGAGATGACACAGCTGCTCTAGGCAACCTGTTCCAGTGCTTCACCATTCTCCCTGAAATACGAATGAAAAAACTTGTGTGTTGTATGGCCAGGTCCCTGAGCACCCTGATCTAATTTCAAAGGTAGGTCTACTTGGAGAGTCTATGACATGAAATGTTCTGTTATTGCATTATTTTTTTTTCAGAACAACTCTTACATTGGACATGAAAGCTTTTTTTTTTTTTTGTTTTTGTTTTTGTTTTGGTACAAAACTCGCTGTCTCTGTGCATACTTAGAAAGCATAGGAGAAGTTCTGGACTTTAGAGACTGACATACTTAGCAGGAAATTTCACAGGGCTGTCAAGGAGCTATAGCTCCTGGCTGAAACCTAAAAGTAAAGTGCTCTAATCTTACACTTTCAGAGTCTTTACTTCAGAAAAGCAGCAGAGGATATAAGTTTCAGATGGAACTACACGAAGACATTAAAAAAAATAATCCTATTTTAAAGAATGTTCACACTCCACCAAATATTTCTTTGGTCTTGGTCAGCATTAAGAACATTACAGGCTACAAGGAAAGGAACTCTCACAGTTCAGTGATGTAGTATCACGATGTCATGCTACTGCTGTAACATTAGTTATAGGAAAATCAGTAGGATCTGACCTCTGATATACTAAACTTCTAAGTGGCCATACATAACTGGACAGAAAGATTGGAGCAAGTTTAGTAGCTAACTCTTCATTAATGCCTCCCCATCCTTCTGTGTTAGCCTTGCTCCTTTTGTACACAACAATAAGAAAAATCACAACAGCTTCTAAATAAACCTGTATTCTTCAGTACATGAAATTCTGTTAGATTTTCAAGTTTATCTTGACAAGGAAGGGCAAAAATTTTCTGAAATCCCATGACAGAAAAGGTGTTACCACACGTGGACTTAAAGGGAGGTTACTGAAGCATTAAGTGTGTTATTCATATATTTGTATCAGTTCTTTCTCTTACTCTATGCCTATTACACAGAAATATAATTGCAGCTTAATAGACTTTTTATGAATAGTATAATTTATATAATGTATAATTTTTAATGTAGACTGAGGTTACTTTTAAAAAAAGGTAAATTAAACGTTTTAAAGAGTAAAGATTGTAAGCAAATGGAAATGTAATTCAAAGCTGGAGAAGAGTCATGCTACTCCTTGGAAATGGAAAAGTACTAATTTGCATTTCTGTAATCATTAATAGGGGTTATGAGGTGTCAATTATGTTCCACATGTGACCTTTTTAGTTTCTAGGTAATGTACCTCAATTAATTGTCTGTGGCATCATAAAGCACCTTTTTCACTGCACCATGACTATGAAAAGCAATAAAATTCTTCCTCTGCAGCTGAAATATGAAATGCACAACTGACCTTAGCACTTAGCAGTAGCTCACTGATGCTAATGCAGACCTTCTATTGGCATAAATTACAACGCAGTCAAAATTTGAGTGCTTGGCTAATGCTTTCCTAGTTCATGGTAGATTTTTGTAAAGTCACAGAAATGACCATGCTTTGAAATTTCTGTTGCAGTCCTCTGTTGAACTGCACATTGAGAATTCTGCTTTAATGAAACTGAATAAGCTGCTTTAAATTTCAGCGTAGAAATTTCTACAAAAGGCAAAACTATCATTCAGTGACACTGTTCCTTTCTTAGCAACATAAATCAACCAAAAATCTTGATGTTGACAGGCATGAACACAGATTAATGAACAAAATCAGATGGGTATCATGCAATATTTTCTACCCAAGAGCTTTATGCTGTAAATATGATGTGCAAATGTAATCCATGAATTAAAATCTGTCATTATTTCATTATTTCTTAAACATTAATATGAACAATTTTTCACATGACTATTTTTTAATTTTTAAAAAATAACCCAACAACCTTAAATTAAACCTATTGAAGCAAGAAAAATAATAAGTTTTTCAGCTTTCAAAATTATTCACTTGCAAAATCATACAGAAGAAATAAGAGAAACTAAACAGGGAATCGAGAAAATATAAGAAAATGCTGAGTGGCATAATAACTGAATGCTACAGTGGATAAGATGTAAGAAACCTCCAGTAGATCTGTGTCTGTAACAGGTGTGTTGGTTACTAGAGTGTCCTGGTTTCAGCTGGGATAGAGTTAACTGTCTTCCTAGTAGCTGGTACAGTGCTATGTTTTGAGTTCAGTATGTGAAGAATGTTGATAACACTGATGTTTTCAGTTGTTGCTCAGTAGTGTTTAGACTATAGTCAAGGATTTTTCAGCTTCTCATGCCCAGCCAGGGCACCTGACCTAAACTGGCCAACAGTGTATTCCAGACCATGTGATGTCCCATCTAGTTTAGGAACTGGGAAGTGGGGAGCAGGGATTGGCTGCTCGGGGACTGGCTGGGTGTCTGTCAGCGGGTGATGAGCAATTGCCCTGCGCATCATTTGTACATTTCAATCCTTTTATTACTATTGTTGTCATTTTATTAGTGTTATCATTATCATTATTAGTTTCTTCTTTTCTGTTCTATTAAACCGTTCTTATCTCAACCCAGGAGTTTTACTTCTTTTCCTGATTTTCTCCCCCATCCCACTGGATGGGGGGGAGTGAGTGAGCGGCTGTGTGGTGCTTAGTTGCTGGCTGGGGTTAAACCACGACATAGAGGGATGATCTGGACAGAGGGAGGACCTGAAGTCAGTTCTGTTCTCAAAATGTTCAAAGTGTTTCATAGTGATTTAAGTTCTAGATCGTAACATATTAACAACCTCTGGTCATTAAATGGTAAGGTAATTCAGTAGTCATTTATTTTTTCTAAAATATTTTTAGGAAGCCTAAATCATAGTTGCACTATCATTTTAAAAAGGAGAACATTGTGAAGAAATGAGTAACTATAAAAAAATCCTCTCAACTTGCCTTCCCCTGCTCCCCAACAACGTACTACAGAACTGAAAAATTCTCATCAACAAACAGAAAGTCAACTAAATCAAATGAAATGCTTTATCTTTCTCAGCTTTCTAAAGCTTCACATAAATGTTATATGTAAATATATTTTCCAACCTGACAAAGCCAAGGTGTAAGAAATTCTCTAGGGCTTCAAGCAAATGTTTTTTGATGCTAACAAAGACTGTATGAATCAATGGTGAGATATCTACTGAAGTTTATATTTATTGCAAAGATTGCTTTTCAAAGCCCACCTGTCAGTAGTAGTTTTATTTTGTTTTCATTAATTATTGACCCACATGTCTCTACACAAAGACAAACATGGCAGAGGATTTATCTCAAGTTCAGAATCAGAAGACTGCTCAACAATTTCATAAAGTATGTACTGACATGCATATGAAGTTGGCATTACTGGAACTTTTAAAAGAATAAAATTATATTAAGTGAGTTGAAGTACAAACATCAACATTTCATAAAAGCTTCAAGCAGTTCTGTGAAACTAACATGGTCAAGCACACAATAAATGTGATCAGTATGTATCCAGATTAAAAAGGACTTCCCCAAAACACTTTCATTTTTTTCCTGACATTTTGGCCTTAATTAATAAAAACAGTTAAAAATGGAGATTATTCCAAATTAAAATATTCAAAATGTCTGGGTTTAGAAGTAATAAGATGTATTTAGCTGCTTTGAAAATGTTGTCTTTGATCCCTTAGCCTACCCAGCCTATGTAAAAAATAGAATATACGCATTGTATATGCAATTTTATGGCTCTGAAAAAATGCAGACATATGAAAGTCAGACTTTTGTCTTTCCTTCCCACTTAAAAGTATTCAGTCAGCTATACTATAAATAGGGAATTATACTTGGGAATATACCTCAAGCACCCTCAGAACTAGTAGGTGGCTACCATACTAGTAGCTGTAACGGGGAGTGAGAGTGTCTTAAGATTTTGCCTATTAAAGCAAGATTTAACAGACATACAAAAATGTACTTTATGTACTCAAAAACTACCTGGCATTTCAGTATAGCATACTTATTTTGCCTTGCTGGTTCGCTGTTACAGCACAATGTAAGCCACGTTGGGCACAAGCTCTCTCTCACTGGTAAATCTTTCTCTACGTAACAAATAAAATTAAGTCTATTTATTGAGTTGTTTTATGAAACAGAAAGTGTCCATATGTGTCCTGTAATAAACAGTATGGTTGAAACTAAATTATATCAATTCTCATGAAAAAAAGTATATAACTGTATTGGAGAAGATAGCCTGTTGATTTAGTGGGCCCAGTATTGACTAAGCTGCTTGCTTTGAACGGCTCTAACAACTTACAGACTAACTTTTTCCTCCAAAACACTGTATGTGACATTGGAAAATGTCCATTTTTAAAAGGAAATCAGTATAGGTACAGGAAATGATGTGTAAAATTAAGTAGAAAGACCTTCACTTTTTCTCCATATTTATTGTTGCCAACTATTCTCAGAATGGCGAGATTGACAGAGCATTCAGTAGAAGTTTCCATCCATCTGTAGCTTGTTTTCATTAAACAGTATAATTTTATGTCAAAGGAATTTATGTTCTGTTCTGACATGCATTATACTATATGTCTTAGATACAATAAAATGGTTTCTGATCACCACAGTTTGAGAGATATTCATTCATTCCACTTACCTTATTCAGAATATGCCCTTCATTTCCTTCCTAATAATTTCTGAAGCTTTTCTTTTGGGGAACGGTGATTCTGCTAGTAGGATAACCACGAATCTTGAGCTCCTGGTGATCAAGTGGAAAAGTTTATATTAATATTGAAAATTAAACATTTGGTTACTTCTGATTACAACAGTCCTGAAGGTTTTATTAGATTATAATATATCAAGTGAAAATACATAAAAATAAATCATGGTTTTGCTGTATTGTCACTTCATAGACATATATAAAGACATATACATATATAAATGTACTTAGAAGATAGTTGAAAACAAAATGTGTTGCATAACACAATTTTCCTTTTTAATTTTTCAAGAGTAATTCTAAACACATAAAAATTGTTAATTTCTAATAAGAGTGCACCTGAAGAAGACATAATAATTCAGGATATCCATTTTTTTCAGAATTTGGGAAGAACAAATATGCCTGTTCCAGAGAAAAGACATCCACTATGGACAAAACCAACAACCAGTCTCAGAGATCAAGGTGAGCTGATAGGAAACAGCCATAACAGACGAGGATACTGATTCACAGGAAATTGTAAAAGGTAGGTCATGGCTATAGAGTAATTAGTTGCTCTGAAAGGAAGTTTTTCCTAATGTCTCAATGCTTAGTATTAAAAGTCAAGGTAAAATTTAGCTTATCTGGGCACAATGAACAGATCATCACCTTGTTTTTACATTAGCTATTTATTTAGGTGTCTGAAACCTGTTGCATCTCCCTCTCAGGCTTCTCCATTTGAATTGCCAAATTACTTCAATTTTATAGTGTGGATCATATTTTCTAGGCATTTAATGACTCCTACTCTCCCCTGGATTCTTTCCAAATGTAAGACACCTTTCTTGAAAATGAAATATAGGTAAGGGCTTATAATGTGGCTCAGAAATGCTAAATCTTGCAGGTCTGTTACAAGTCCAGTTATAAAATATGACTTTCCCCGGTACAGAAAAATTACAGACTCACAGTCAGTTTATGAAACAAAATAATCTCTAGATCATTTTTGGGGGGATGGGGAGGAAAAAAAAAAAAAGACCATTTGGCTAATTGTTCCCTAACTGTCTCTCTTTCACTGATTAATTCTGCTGAAGTGTGGTGTTGTGCATTTAACATATTTAGCATATAGGAGCAGCTTAACTGTGTCCAACCTAAGTACATGTCAGGGTATCTAGGCTGGTGTGCCCTCTCCGCTGTTGGCAAAACAAATTTCTGGGGGAAACCAGGACATATTTATGAGATACTACATTTCATATTGTTTTATTCTATTGTGCACATTGCTAATGAAAAAAAATGAACAGAAGTGGGCAGAAGCCAGATGCTATTATTGTATCTCCTTCTATTTTGACAGTGAACAACAGACTAAGTAATAGCATCAATCAGTTTTGCACCTGCTCTGTATTATCCTCTGTTAGACCATGCTTATTTTGTAAAGCTTTATTTAACAATCTATTTCCTGATGCCATTTATATGCCAATTAAAGTATAAAACACATTCAAGGTCATGCTACCACTAGAATGATGTAAATTTAAATATGTTGAATATAAGAATATCTTTCATTACAATTTTAATAAAATATTTTAAAATAATAGAACTAGCTCATTTTATAAACCACTTCAAAACTTCCCTTTGGGTAGTTGGGGAAGGAGGTGGCTACCTAGCTCTTTTGACAGCAAAATGTATGTTATTAAGATGACATAGGGCTTCTCTCAGATACAGTTTGCTGTAACTACAAGTTCTTCTGGAAATTAATAGATGATTAAAGTAGCACATCACCTACATACAAGAATTTGAACTATTTTGTGTTATCTTTTCAAGGCAGTTAAGTGTATAACATGTACTCAGTACCTGACATTCATTTACACGTGCTCAATACTCCCTGTACTTTCAGACGCGCTTGATAAAATCAAGGTCTCATCAGGTGAAATACATACATATGCCAGGTAATTTGTTTTGGTTCTCCTTTACATTTAAGAGGTTTGGCTACTTCAGTCACAGATAGCCTATTGCAGTACTTTTTTTTTAATTATTAAAAGTTTAATTCCAAGTCCTTAAGCAATCTAAATTGGTAGACTAGGATATTCTTAGCATTTAGAAGTTTTCCATAAAAATGTTTAAACCTTCACTAAGCAAATAGAAAAAAACCCCAACCTTATGAATTTGTTTCTTTTTTTCCCAAAATACAGTATGAGATAATTAGGAAGCTACCCTTAATATATCTTAAAAGAAAACAAGTTTTTTTAACCAAAACAAAATGAGATTTCTTTTTTGTTACCATTTCCACACCACCACACATTTGCACTTCCCTGTTTGTGACAACCTCACTAACATGGCATGTAAGGATTCTTCGAGGTATCCACTATATGCAAAAGCATGTAGAAGAGAGAAAGGACATCTCTCAAAATAAAAATTTCAACATTTCTGATCTTATTTTTGATCTTTGTATGATACAGAGAAGAATTCAGTATGATGGTGTTACTATGAAGTTCTACCAATGTATTTCTGAAAACTTGTAAAAGAGAAGGAAAAACCCCCCAAAACCAAACCCCCCTTCCTAGAACCTGGGTATGTTAAGCAAAGCATGCACTGGACACGGTAATCAAAGACCTCCTAGAAGACAGGGGAAGGACATGACTCCTTCCTGCGACGGAGATCTGGAGAAGAGAGGAAGGAAGCTTTTGTAGTTGGGAAGTAAGAGAGACTGGTGCATTCCAGGTCAGGGCAGCTTAAAAGAAGGGTCATTACTTTTGCTCCATACACCTCTTTGCTTTTCTGTCGAAGAAGGAAGCAGCAGCTACTTTGAACACTAGAAATCTGAGAGGAGATTTAATTTTAACCTGCAGTAAGGTGAGTACAGATAAACTGAGATGTGAAAGCAGCCACAGAGAGTCTTTAACTCTCGCCTGTTAATGCATTTTATCTTCTTAAATGTTGTTTCATTATTGCAACCCCTTATTTTAAATAAATCTATAGCTTCAATCTTAAAACTTGTCAGGTGATAGAGATGAGCATGAATTATTCTAGCATGCAAAAAGGCACTCAATTCTTACAAAGGGGGGCATCCTTAAAACCTGACTATAGGACTGCTTAACAGGTTTCTAGGCATATGTTTTTAAAAACCACATACTGGGTAGAACAAGATGTGTTTCCAGAAGATTTGCAAAGGCCATTTGGGAAACATGTATCAAAGGGCTCCAAAGAGGAATAAGCATCTTCAGCAAACACGCTGTCACCTTTTGGCACGTTGCAGTGGAGCTGGGGAGCACGCCTGAACTCTGAGGCTCCTAACAGAGGGATGACACATGACAACAACTGAACAAATACTGGTTCTGCTCTGCTAAGCAATCTATTCCTACATGCTGTGAGCCTCTCTGAGGATTCTGAGGATTTTGTGCTTTTCTTCTGTCTAGAGTTTCCCCAGGAGCAAAAATGCAGTATAAAAGACAAAACAAGATCTTCATGGAATGTTTCTTATTTATAACACAGTTTTGATCACATTCTTTATGTATTGAGAAATTCATTAGCAACATTTCAAGGTTGCTTGCCTCACTTGCTTGGTAAATCACTTAATGTCAGTAACAGCCAATGAAAGAAAACAAAATAAAAGTGCCAGCTGTGGACAGAAAAAATTTAGTATTTGCTACTCTTATCTTCAAGAATCGTTCTGAATTTTAATCACTATCAGTACAAAATACTGGTCCACATGTAAGACCATCTTCTGACATGTAATGTTTTTAATTCACAGCCTATACTATCATTGGAGAAGGGAAAAGGAAATAGAAAAGGAGAGGAGTTTTTTGCAAGCAGTTAAACTCACTGCCTGTGTTGATGCCCAGACCTGCGAGAAGTGGCAGGCCAGTGAATTTCTGCTTTGTTGATTTTCCCATGGATAAGCACAATCAGATGATGCTTGTGCATAGAATGTAAATAATGGCTTTTTTTAGGTCCATACCATTTAACTGTAGGATGCCTTGACTGTCTTCCCTGAGGGATGAAGATCAATTACTGAAGTTTTAGGAGAACCATATATATTCACCCAAGGCTTCATTGGGATTAAGACCAAGATGACAGCAAATGAAGGTACTATGTAAACAAAGCCAACGTAACTGGTCACTGGGCAATCCTATAGGCAAGGCAATGTTTGAAGAGTACCTATCAGCTTTTAAAGCTCTCATACCTTTCATTGCTTATAACTGCAAATTTGAGTCAACTATACTGCCATTCCAAATGATCCAACTAATCATTTGATGAAAGACTTAATTCTTTAAATTTGATCCTTTTAAACACAAGAGCTTTGCAGACTGATCCTACTTAATCAACTGCATACTTAAAACTTTAATTGTGTGAATACTACTAATTTAAGGCCAAAATTACTAATGAACAATTATCTTATTATTGACTGTCATTTTATGCAAATCACCCACAGATCCTGACCAACTTTACAGTGCGGTTTCCTGTTAAGGGTCATTAACACTATTTCCATGTACTCTGCGGTATATCTACTTTTATTGTAGCCATAATGAATGCTTAAATTCATAAGAATGAAGAAAGATTTGTTTTTTCAGTATATCTTGATGACTTTTTCAGAAACTATCCTTAGACTTAACCTAGTGATTAACTGCCCCCAACCTTCTATGTTCTATATTTCATTTTCTTAGAAAGAAAGCTTAAAAAAAGAAAAAAAAGACATAATTTCAAGTCATGAATCAATGAACAGTCCCCCCTTTTTGTTTTTTGGTTTTTTTTTAACAAAAAACATTGTACGAGGAGCTGACAGCTTTGTGCCTGTGAAAATGCCATATCATAATCCACACCAGTAGATCAATGAACTGTTGGACAGAACCACTCAAAATCACCTCCCTTCCCATTATCATGCTTTCTGGTCTTCCAAGCACAAATTACCCATCAACCTCCTTGACCTAGTTCCAGAAACGCTGTCGTAAAGAGCACCTGTCAGAGTGATGCATGTACAAGCCCAGTGCAATGACAAATAGGAAGCAATAGCAGTTATCACAAGGAATAACAATTTAGCTACAAATCTGGTTCAGCATCAGACTGGTTTGATTTCCCACTGCAAAATCTCAAGATTATTACTGGATAGGACATTATCATGCCAAATCTTCATGATTCACCATAGGACAAATTGCTGGTGAGGTGTGTGACTTCAGGAATATCCTCCAGTCCTTTAAACACCTGACACCAGATTACTTTCTCTCAAGTAAAGCCTGCAAAAGACAGCACGGAGGAAATACTCCCCTCTCTCTTATCAGATCAACTTCTAGAGTCGAATTCACAGCCTGACATCCTAGAGGGTACTCACCACTGCAGTCCTTAGTATTTTCTGCCTGTTAAAAAATAGAGCTTAATTAAAAGCATATATGCTTCCAAATTGTAATTAGTCATATGTGAAGTCTCCGGAGATGTAATGTTTGGCTTAGATTTTATGCTTATCTACTGTTTCTAGGATAGAAGGACAAACCAGAAGATTTTCCTACTTGACATTTAGTTTTGGCATTAGTAAAGCTATGCAAGGAGAAAGGATAGACAGGAAATTAATTGGCTGTGTCCATTACCATGGAGCCCTGAAGTTATCACTATAGAAACTATTATGGGGAGTCTGCCACAGCGATAACAGGCTTGTGCACTGCCGTCACTTTATAAATTGCCAGGGCACAGGCCAAGGGATGGAGCTGAGAGAGGCGAATGAGCTACTCATGCATAGGAGTGAATGGACTCTCACATACTCATTTGTGGTTTTAGCAACATGGAAATTAAAGTCTGTAATAAAGGCTTCCATTATGTAATGAATTACTGACTTCAGTTCAACGGGGTCTTCTGAAGTCAGAGTGGTTCCGTCTATGGTGACAATTTAACCCACTCTTGAACTCGAATGCTGTGAAGTGGCTTGCATCCTCCCATGCAAAAGGAAGAGTTTGTTTCAAACTCAAGCCTAGTGCTCAAACTTTGAGCCTTCGGAAATATCAGAGCCTACAGGACGAACGTCCCAGGCTGTGCACAGAGAGAAATAGTACCCAGGACTGGTGCGTGGGGAAAGAACATCCTCTGATCATACTGAACCCATGAAAAGGGAGGGCAGGAGGGCAATTTTTACAGAGAAATTCCTGCCACAATTCCTACCTTATTCTGGCCAACATTTTAAAGTGACAAACTGCTTTGCTGGTAGAGATTTTCAAGAAGGCTGATTACTGGTTTCATTCTGCTTCTCCTTCTGGAAAGGAAGGTCTGCCTCTGGAAAGGGGAGGAAAAGGAAAGGCAGTAACAGCCAGAGCTGGGGAAGTCTCTCTAAATTACCAGCCAAAAGGATGAAGTGATAGCACTTCACAGGCACTTATATTTGCCTGGGGAGGGGGGGGGGGGGCACAGGGGGACGGTGTGTGTATGTGTATGGAAGCTTCAGAGCTCACAAGAAATACATTCGTACATCAGCAGAATTACCTAATTCCCTCCCCAGTCATGCAGAACTCAGTACTATATCATGCAATTTCTCATAGGCAGTGAGTGAAAATGCTTGCCAAAACCACAAATTCGTAGTAAGTGGTTGTAAATTCTGCAGAAATTCGTCTAACAGCGTGGCATTTTAAGATATTCGTTTTGGCAATTCTCTAGTTCAGTTTATTGAAAAAAACAGAAGGTAAGGGTAAAATAGATTGTTAACACTAGAACACTATTCTTTAGATGTGGCACTGCAGTACATGAATTCATGCCAAGGAATAATAATTCTATGAATTATCAACCGAGCAAGTGCCACAGTGAACCTGCAATACACATTCATGACATTAATTAAAACTTTTAACATTTCCATCAAAGTTTCTAGCAACGGGTGATGATTGCCAGCTTCCAAAGTGCATACAGAAATATTAGTGGCTGAAGTTTTCAAAAGCATCTGCCTGATCGAGGTACGATTTTTACCACAACATCCAATTTTCAATTTTATGCCAATGCCAAATGACATTTAAAAAAATCTGTTCCTAAAGCACAGATGAAGAGCAGACAGCTATGTGAAAAACTTATGGACATTGTAGCATTTCTTAAAAGACTTTTAAGTTTTAGTAGTGAATCTGCAGGAGAGTGAGCTGAACACTTTTGTCTGGTGTCCAGTAGATGGTAGCATAAGCTAAAATACTAAAATATTTAGTAAAAAGATGGCAACAGTGATAAAATGACAGCTTTTGTTTTTAGTAAGAATTCAGATTTTTTTTGTCTGGTACTGGGATTCTTTCTACTTTGTTCTCCTTATTCCAATCGCTGTCTTTGTTTAAATTTTTTTTAAAGTTGGAGGGAAAGGTGTATTTTATTGTCTTCATTCAAAACTTAATTTTCGTATTCTTTGATATAATATTTTATGTTGCAATTCTACTGAATCAGAAGGCCTTCACTTTTATCACTCCTGATCATTCTGTTTGTTACTTATTTAAAGTATTTAATGCAGAAATAATTAGCAGGACGGGGTATGATAGACCTTCAGACTATAGCAGCATTGCCGTTCCTTAGCACAGGCCAAAGAAACAACAACATAACAACAAAAGTACTTTTCTGCAGGTATTTACTCCATAGTGTTATACACTGCAGTTCATAAATCATTCCTGTCCCAATACCAAGAAATGGTGAGAGAAACAAAAGCAATTTACTGTTCTTCATTTCAGACTATTAGCAACTGGGAAGCAACTGATAGATTTGGTGAGACTGGAGCAACAGCAATGCTCAGTCAACACCCAGTCCAGCAGCTCTCTATTAGGTAAAGGGCACATAAAATCCTTTAAGTTTTTCCCAATATTAAGCCAAAATTGGCTCTTGAATTAAATAACTGCTTCCTAGGTGGATGAAGGTGAGATGAAAGTAGAGATAAAATGAGCTTTCAGAACTTACCACCGTTACTCAGAGTATCTATCAGAAAGCAACAGAATGATCTAATAACTGGAGGGCACCTTTGCACTCCCTCCTATTACTTGGTGGCCAAATAGGAACAGTAACAAACCCCATCCATTTTCTCTCTCACTCAGAGTGAAGATTGTTCTAAAGCTTAACTATATAGAGCACTGCAGCAAAAAAGTAATGTGAACAAGCACTAAGAAATTTGGCCCTTTCAGCAAGGCAAGGCACTGTGCAACTACACAAGTGCTTACTCTAACGCTATTTAGTTCAAGATTTCTTAGTACCCAGTATCTCCAAAGTTTCAAGCAGCTCCAGTTCCTCTTTCAACAGAATGACCTACAAAAATTAGTTACAACCATGAAAGAAGTTTCACAGAGTCAGACTTACAGTACAGAATTCACTTCCATGAGAAAGGTGATGACTGCAGAATTATTCGAATTCTGATTCTAAAGTCTTTACTCAATTATGTCTACATACACAAATTAAGGTATACAGCACACACGCTCACAAACATAAATAAGTACCCCTAAAGGCAAGACTGCTTTACAGTGCCACAAAATAATCTCATAGGAGTATTTATAATGATTTTCAGGATATAAAATCTGAACACGAACCATTGGGATTGTTCTCAAATGGTTCATGCTATGAAGTTGATGCACACACATTTCAAGTTTGCCCTTGTGATGCAGTCCCACTTTCATTGTCTCTAAACAGATACTTGCACAATTAGAGAATCTGACTTTGAATATTGTGCTCTTCATTAAGAAATTAAGTTTCAGTCTCTGTCATCTGGATCTAACAGGCAGAAAACACATATCTACAATGCGTTTAAGTCAGGAAGAAGGGTTAACAGAAGTAAGGAAACTCAGATCTCATACGGGTAACAATTCACCTAAACAAACACATTTAAACAGCAGCTGTTCTTCTCTAAGGAATAAAACAGGTAAAGAAGGTATAGCTAAATTATCAAGAAACGAGCTAGGTGAAAATCAAAATCTACTGACATGAAATCGGATTGGTCTCAATGGTACTGTCCAGAAAGAACACCATTTCTACCAGTACCAAACCACAGTTACCACTGAGGTAATCTGACAGACAACTGATGACTAAGTAGAAGTATGACTTTTAATTTTTATTTGGAGAACTAACAATGGAAACATTTTCCCCAAATTGCCTCTATTTTCAGGGCTGAGCTCTAAGCACTATTACTATTTAAATATGTACTAAAACCATGAAAGGAAAGGTATGTCCATTTAGGAGGGACCAAATCAGTAATATTTAATTAGTTTTTTAAATTTTTTCCAAACGCCCCCATTTATCAGTATATACATGTAAATGAATAGAAATCTGCATTTCTGTTCTGATTAACAGCCTTGAGAGAAATAATTATAATGTCGATGTTTATAGAGAAGGATTATGGTAGAATTTTTTCAATAGTTTTAAGGGAAATTTGTAGGATGTATTTAAACAACTAAGTATCATACAAATTAAAAAAAACCCCACACCATGCACTGTGAAGGGCTGCAAAAAATGTAGTGAGAGAGCAGGAAAGATCATCATGAAAGAAAATACTGAACTCATTTAAAATGCTCAGCTAACAATGAATAAAGAGTGGAATAACAACAGTGGAGGTGTTTTAAAGTCTTTTCAAGCTGGGAAATATTTATAGCCCATAGTTCATGTATTCAATGACATTAGACAAAAGGGGTATGTTAGACTTTCTACGGTGTGGAATTCTTCCTCAGAAGTCCATGAGGGAAAATGATCCATTGAGTTATTTAAAGTTAGACCTAACAAAACTCTAGCAAGTTTCTGATGAAATAGTTGAGTGTTGACAGGGAACTAGACAAGGTTATTATCAGTAATCATCTTTTTCCATCCCTGAAGTTTGACTACATACTTTTTTGACTCCAATAAAAATCACAGATATTTACTCTGTATGACTTTAGGGAATGAGATTTCCTCAAAGCAAGTTACTGAATAATAGCATAATTAAGTGATTTAATCTCTGTTTATTTTCAAATGATGTAAAAAATAGAGATGGAATAGGTTAGTTCAGGCCATTCTTACAAGAGTTCAACACTGCAAGTTTTGTTGCTGTGATAGGTTTGCAAAGAAAGATTTACCTTCAACTCCCTTCCTCAGCTCTTATTTGGATATTTAGACTTCAGCACTTACACGTTTCTATACAGTTTTGACAACAGCAACATTTTGTTGCTTAATACAAAGAAATACTGCAACTGCCATAGGACAGAAGCTATCTTGCTAAGACCGAAAAAAGAAACCTGTCTTTATCTGTGCCAGATTGGCTTCATGCATCTTTTGCATTAGATGTGAAAAGGTACCATCCCACAGTCTCACCTGCAGCAGGGACGGCCATTCTGGTGGGAAGGTGGGGAGGGAACTGGGTGCTGGGAAGAGCAGAGTTTGACACTGGGCACTTCAAGCGGCGTGAACTACAGCCCACATTGCGGGGGGTGGACACACAGAAGGCCAAAAATACAGGAGCAGAAGCTAGTGGGGTAGTGAGGAGAAGCCCAAACCTGGTTTTGTTTCTCTGATAAAGCTATGCTAGAGAGGCTAATTTAAAAACAGCACCTTACTACTAACCACATGTACTTTTGTAAAATACAAGTCCTTGTAACAAAGTAATGTTTTTTTTTCTCCAGTAGCTACATCTGCTGTGTAACAGAAACACTAAAAAATTATTTTTAATTGGGATGTGTGTGTCTGTGTGTGTTAACACATGCACACACATCTATATTTCATTTTTGCTACTTTGTCACTGGAAAAAAGATATTTTTTTTTTCTTCTTTATCTGGGATAGTTCTGCATCATAGAAACATGTCTCCCAAAATGAAACAGTGTGAATATTTGTAAGTTATAAGACCTTCCCAAGTAAGTCCCAAACCACCGAAGTTATCAAAAAGATTTCAAAAATGAAATGTTTTTTGTCAGTCTCTTCTTCAGTTTAAAAGCTCTGTAGTACCTGGATTTACTTCTTCTTGTCCTGAAATCAGAAGCTTTTGCCTGGTTATATTTTGAGCAAGTAAGCCTTGCTATTTTACTCTTAAAACAACTAGATACCTATCTTCAGTAAATTACCAATCTCATACTTCTATTTTGACATCTAATATTTCTCCAGGCTGAAAAAATATCATCTTTGTCTTTTCTGATGCTGCAGCTATTAAACTCTGCCATTCCCATTTAGTTTTGTGGGGATGCTCTTTCCCCCCTGCCACACTGGATGATGCTCTTTTCCCAGGTCAATCTGCGTGCTCTGTAGCATCTGTATGAGTGCCAACAAAAGTGCATAATCTGTCAATTTTACTTAAATGCTGATCATTTATTAACCCTTAATGTTTTGACACAAGGGCTACAGTAAAGTAAAAGGTGGCTACATCTCCCTGCGTATTCCAATGATCCTCTCCTCCTGAGTGAGTAGCTGCTGCAATTTTCTTTCTCCCTTTTTTTTTCTTTTCTTAGTCATAGGATAATCACAGAAACCACTTTTCACCATTAATTCAAGTGGTACGACTTGAACGTTTCTGGACAGAGAATGCACAATTCATTTTAAAAGGCAATATTTCCATTTGACTACTTTAGAGTGAAAAAACACTTCTAATCTTTTGAAGCTACGTACCGGAAAGGATTACAAAAATTGCTAATGTAGAGGAATAGAGAAACAAGAGGTGAAAACTATTGGAAGGTAGCATGAAGCTAGTGCCCCTCAGTTATCTAGTGAACTCTTTCGAATACACAACTGAATGTTATTCTATCTATAAAATATATAAAATAATATAGTGAATATATAGAGAGTGTTGTGTTAAAAGCAACATGTACATTTGAAACCACTAAAGCAACAAAGAACAAACCCTAATGAGACAAAAGGCAACTAGGAGAACTGGTTATTCTCATTGGAATAGATAGTCCATCATCCTTTTTCTTAATCAGAATAAAATTGATTATTAAAATGCTATTTGAGTTTTTACTTGAGTTTCCATTTCAATCTTGAATATGGTTTATGTTCATTAAATGTTTATTTAGGGCATAATTGTACATTTTACTGAATCCTTGACACTAAAGCCTGGAAAGGAAGTAAGAATTATCTTCAATTAAGACCCAGGAGGTAACTGGTGTATGCTATCAGAAAGGAAGAGAAGGAGGCGGCACAAACCTTTGTGGATTTTTGACTCATCAGAACAGACCATGAGGGTGCAGAAATGACTAATCTTTGGGACTAGACAGACAGTTCTTGGAACAGAAGGGGGATCATTTCCATCTGGGAATCAAGCTACTGCATTTTCGGTAAAATAACTCACCACACAATCTGGTTAAGCTAACTGCCTCCATGAAGCAAGTCAGAGATGGCCTTTGACTACATCTGCAGTCTGGATCATCACCAAAACTCCATCCGTTTCTGCTTGATCAGAATGAAAATGCAATTCAGGATGGTATAAAAGCTGCAGAATAATTAAAACCTGCTTACTGAATAGTTTTTGTTTGTTTGTTTTTTGAAAGAAGGTACTTGGTTTCTGAAGCCCATTTTATCCCATAGTAGCATACAACATAACAAGCTTAAACATAACTTTAGGTGCTAGCCTCGAAATTTGGAGCCATTGGCCAGAGTACCGTTTGTGCAGCTGTAGGGTGCTAATTAGGACTAGTAACCAGAATAAAAACGCAGGTCCAGAGTCACTGCCATGATGCACATGGTCACATGGGACTCCATCATAAAACACGAGCAGGAAAACCAGATCAGAACAGAGTATCCTTTTCTTGAGTAGCAGGGAGCTAGGGCAAGCAGCCAGCGAGTCATCCCTACGTGGTGCACTTCAGTCTGATTCACTGGTCCTTGTGTTTATTGTGTCAGCAAGCAAGAACGTGTCTGTGCTCATGCAACCTTCAGCTGCAGGATGGAAACAAGCACCTGCATGCAACGCTGTCATATTTCACAGACCCACCAGCCAGCCTCCTACCTGTAGGAATCTTGTACATTCCAGCACTGGCAGCATATTTCAGGAAATCATTACGAAATGTTAGAGACGTATCAAAATTAATGTAGATATAGGCTGGGTATGAATTGGTTTTCAGTGGTTGTCTAACTCCGCGTCTCATCTAGCTCCTGAACTGCAGACATACTATGGGTACAGGAAAGGACTGGAGCAATGATTACACTACATCGAGTCAGCAGCCACCATACTTGAGCCCAGTAAAAGACTGCAAGGGGCCAGAGGACAGAGTTGTTTAGGATTTCTGGTATTTTCATGTTTTTATAGTTGAAGTGTATTATTCTAAATTAAGCCTTGTTGTTACATTAGTTTTTCTCATGGGACCCAGTTACTGTATAAAGAGAGAATGAATTTAGAAGATGACGCATGTTGACCTACCCTTACGTTTGAACAGTAAGGTAGCTGAAATCTCAACTAAATGAAAATACTTTATTTCACAGTAACGTTTTAGTGATAATTTCTTGCATCTGAGAAATTCAGGATGTATCATGGAGGTCTACATGAGCTAGCCACAAAGTTGCAGTTTTCACAGAGAACATCTATAAATTTATATATATTGCATGAAAAGCTCTAGAATGAAGGATTTGAAGTTTTATATATTCACACAGAGTACATCACATTAAAAATGGAAAACTCCACAGTCTAATCAAGAAAATCCGCAAAACCAAGCGTTTAATGCTTATAAATAAATAAAAAAAAATTCAGAGAAACTAATCACTATTTCTGATCTGCATTATAATTTACTTTTCTTATTTAACCCTCTTTCTACAGCTAAACAGTCATAAGTATTTCTGGTGTTTAGCTATTTTTCATTAGCATACTTCAGGAGTTGAGATTTCTTTAATTTGAACATTAGCACAATTTAACTGTTACTCCTTTCAGTACTTCAGATGGTGCCAAAGTAGACATATTTAAGAAGGAAGCTCTTTTAGCTGCTGTCAGTCATGGGCATCACTTAATTTGTTTTTCTAGTACCTTTCTCATTAGAAGCTTTTTCCAACTCCCATTCAAGTCACAGAATCTAGCTAAGAGTCCTCATCAAAAGGTACTATGCTGTACTTTGTATTACAGGTATTTTTAAAAATAACTCTAATCTTATGTAAATATAAGTTCTAGTTGATTATAAGCCCTTCACAAAGATAAATTATTGCAAACCAATCTTCTGCAAATGAAAATGATTGCAAAGCCAATTTTATGCATACTACATATTCTACCACTAACTCTTACAGTCTAAAAGAAAATAACTTGTTCTTTTCCATTAAAATATAATTGAAAACATACGGCATTCTTTCCCAGTTAATTTACATAGAGCAACTAATGAAAGTACTGCAGTGAAACTGGGCTTCAGCTGGAAGTAATATCAGAAAAGTAATGTCATCGCAGCATGGGTCTAATTACTCAATTTTTAAACTAATTCTGAGAGCTTTTTAGTAAATGCCTGATTTAATAGTTTTAACATGCTTTGGTTAATATATTGACTCAGATGGAAAAGAGCAATTGTTTTTAAACATTGTAACAAAGACTCCCTCCAGAAATGTATCCACCCAGTCATTTTGAGATGTTTTCAGATACAGCTCTCTCTGTTCTAAAGGATCTATGTACAGGTCAGCTGCAGCGTAATCTGCAAGAGGTTTTGAAAAGAGCCTGGGCAAATATCAAGGTCTACATGGTACACTAAGAGTTTAGGCATAAATGATCCCTGAGATTTCTCTAAGCCCTATGTTTCAACGGTTATACAACCTGTACATTTCCACTTTCGTTTTCAGAAAAGCACATATCATAAACTGGATTTAATACAGCAAGTCTGCAATAGTTAGGTGCTAAATAAGGTTACTTGTTAATTACGCTGAAAGCATGACTTGTTAGGAGAGGGCTGTTTTAAAATATATTTTAAAAGAATTATATAAGGAAATGACATTTCACTTTATAAATCTGTTTTTATGGAAGCGAGACTGCTATAAAGTAATGGATGTTGCTGTTCTTTGAAAGCACTCTTGTGGGGTTTGCTGCTTGCCCTTAGTCCGTGAAGAACTATAATGTGCTTTAGCTTATACAGTGACTTCAGGCTTTAGTTGAAATCCCCTGGTTATACCATCCATAACTCACTCTCGCTTGAAGATAACAACCATATTTAAAAGAGGATACTTTTAATTTCCTGGTCAGTGTATATCTTGCTTCCACGTGCAGATTTACACAGGGTTTCAAGTGACAATTATACACTGGAATCAAGCTTTATTTCAGTGTAGTAAGTTCTCTGATGTACACATTTACCATGTATACAAACCCTTCAGGTCAGTACATGTTTTTCTGATAACAAGCTCTAAGTTTTCTGAAATTCTAGCAATAGGAAGAGCTACAAAATGAAATATTTACAATTGTCTCTGAATATATCATCTCTCACCTTTCCCTCAACAAATTTAACTGATATCTGATGCCTATTTAGATTTTTCCTTGAGACAGAGTGTTCTCTAATTATTTAAATGTGTATTTTATTAGCAAGCAATAAACAAAGAGTGGCTTATTTCAGACAATTTCTGCTAGAATGCTGCATGGCAACAATCCTAGCTACCTTTAATAGCAGGAAACTGATATCATAATTTTCAATAATCTTGAATAGTCACAATCTTAAATGCCTACCCACATTACTGATCCTGTTCCATTCCTCATGCCTCCGCAACTACTGCTTCCTCTGAATATTTTCTTGTAAATGAGTGTTTCTCTGTTTTCCTTTATCATATCTAATTATCTTGCAATATTGCATAGAGGACAGGATTTCCCTGCTTTCTCCTTCAGCATTCTGAGGCAAAAAGCCCATATAAAAATTCTTTAAAATAACTTAAAACTCCTTTTGCACAGCTGTATAACAACCGCTGTAATATCAGCGCTGTTGGCACCATGACAAGCAGTAGAAGCTCTTTGGGATCTACCTACAAGGCCACTGAACTAGAATGATAGTTCAGTGAATTGACATGATCACATACTCATAGTAGATCATCTGGTCATTCACATTTACTTCTAACAAATTCAGATCAGCTCCACAGTGATCATAAATTCATGAAGCTGCATTGAACAATGGATCAAACCTTGAACTTTATATGCAGAACTTGCATATGAGATGCAGTTGGCATGTGAGCACCTTCCTGGGAGTCAGCTTTCCTCTTACACTGAATGTGTCAGAGCTTGATGTTAATTTCAGTCAAATTTAACAAATAACTAATTTAACCAAACATGCAGTCAGTTAATAAGAGCTGTAATCATGGTGATTTTAGTGACACGAAATGCTTAAGGTCAGCCTATTTCACATTCAGTAGGCAACCCAGAAGATAATTTCTAATTCGCTTAAATCTGAAACTAGTTATCTTTAGGAAGTACTATGAAGAAATCATTATACTGTGTTCTGAGCTATTACGGTTTCTCCCTGAATACACAGTGATTCTCTACATAGACAGTGAGAACTGCAGACAATTTAAAATTGTTGAACTTTTAAAACACCTCTGGCAATTGCATAACAACTACAAAATCAAAAAGAATTCACAAATTAAAATCAAACCAGAAAGTAATCTCTGGGAATTCTGGACCTTATTCTTTGATTCTAGCACTGCCTTTTCTTCCCACTCTTCTTTTCCAGCACTAAAACACACAACAGCAATCCCTTTTCAGATGTTCCCCTTGCCTATCCTTCTTTTGTCTTTATTGGGAACCAGTGATAAAGCCTTGAAGCGAAGCACAGCACAGGGACTATGCACCATAATCCTTTTAACAGCCCTTTCTGGGAGATTTAGCAAAGAGAGACAGCTGCAGATTGTTGCAACAAGGTTGGAGAAAGCAAAGAACCCAGCCTCAACTGTAAATTTAAGCTGAAGTCCAAGACTGTGGAATCCCTAAATGAAGTAAATGGGGAAAGTCAGGAATCTCAGACACCGAAGCACTCGATCATACGTTATTCTCTGATCATGTTTTCAGTATTGTCTGTGTAACAATACAGAATCAATGCCCCTCAGAAACCATAAACTCGGAGAAAAAAAATCCCACCTTTCTAAAGTAGACATAAAAGTCCACGCTGAACCACAGTTTTGCTAGAGGTAGTAACAGCCATTTCTGCTGGATATGGAATTTTCTTGTACCTATAGCTATCTTTTGTATGATGCCTTTGAAAAATTACAATAAACAGGCACACTTTTTTCCCCATAATGTATTTTCCCTGATGTTCAGTCAGTGACTCTTCCAATTATCAAGCAGTTTACTTCCTGACTAGAACATGCTTTTGCTCCACGTTTTATAATATTTGCATTTGTATGCACAGGGATTCTGCCTATGAGTAGAATCCACTGTTAAAGTTTCTTCTGAGTTTAAAAAAATTACTGTAGAAATACTGGCTTGTGCTTCTTTTTCTTCATTTCCTATAATACATTACTAATTCCTAGTACCTTTTACTGTCAACTATGTGGTGGAATTAGAAAAATAAAGCCCTAATTGTGGAGTGAAAGTTGATGCAGCTATAGCACTCTGCAAATAAACACAGCTACTTGGACTCTGTTCACGCAGCAGAATACATTATGCTGTGCTCTGTGCGTGCTGGAGTGTACTACAATGCTTGCTGATTATGGTATAATTGACACGAGCTTTCCCCACGCTCCACAGTCTCCAGCTAACATTTGAGTTTTATATCACATAAAATAGAACATGAGTACATTATGCATGTATAAAAGCAACTCAAATAATAGTAGTTGTTACAATTGTACATCCCTCAGCGCATTAAAACGTTCCTTACCAAGAAATGTGCTGTGAAGAAAGGCTTTTGTAATGAAGTCCATTTCCTCCTCCTTCCTCAACTGTCTTAATTTTTGTAGAATCAGAAATTAATTGCAGGAAATATACTTGCATACTATCTATTTCACCAAATAATTTTAACTATCAAAAATAGCAAGCAAAGGCTGAACTTGAGTAGAATACTATGAAAATATGGGTAAATGAGTGGATTTTTTAAAAATTACTTTTTATAAATTTGGATTTCTATGAACTGTAGATTTCTTAAATTTAAAAGTTAAAATAAATAGCTGATATCCTTAGTAAATAATAAAGTTTTATATGACTCACGTCATAAACTCTTCAGCACAGGGTGTTTTGATTGCTTTGTGCTTAAAGAAAGGCCTTGTTCCACGGATATGATAAAGAGTAAGATTAATTTTTAGCGAGTAAAATCTCTTAAAATGCTTCAAGAAATAGAGCATCAAAAATTCTATTATAAAGCATAAAAATGTATCTACATATTCTATGATCTTCCCAAACCAGGAGGAAATTGCAAGTTCTTGTGTGTATCAATTTACAAATTAATCTTCAAGCCAAAGAGCACCGGCCTATTGGTGACAATGCAGATCTAACAGTATGAGCGTATAAGCAGTAACACATATTGAAGTGTCAGCTCAAATAAAAACACAGATCATTTTTTTTCCCCATTCAGTAAACAAAGAACACTTATAAAGGGCAGCATTAACACAGAGGTAGAAGAATGTCTTCCCTTAACAGTGCTGTCAGAAAAAGGGAGAAGGGACTGATTAAAATCTAAACGCCAGGAAGCCAGACATTCCCAGGACATGCAGCAATTTGTAAGAACCAGAAGAAAAGAATATTGAAGGAGAAAATAAGTCAGACCTGTCAGATAAAGTCAGTGAGTTCATGATTCAGCACTGGTTCATTGTTAGCCCAAAGGTCAAATATGCAAGAAAAGATATTGGAACACTTCATATTCCAGCAAAATGCTAAATACACGTTCACAAAACCATTAAATTTAAAAGCCATAAATTAAAACAAGATATCACAGCCTCCTTACATTTTGTTTCCTGACTGCACTGTGATCAAAGGCAGGAGGCTTTTTCTTTCTTTTTTCTTTTTTTTAGCTAAATTGACTATGAAAACCAGCCTGTAGCTCTCAGAGGCACCTGGTGTCCAAACACTGATTCTTACCGTGTCTTGACTTTTGTATGGGATGATCGTAATATGGAGATTCTTCCTGCTCCCCACCGCCAAGAATATAAAATTACTTTATCATTTTCTCTCAGGATTTTGAAATTATTTCTGAATTATGAAAGGTTAAGGGTTTTATCCTCAAATTGCAATTTGCAGAAGCAATCACCGTGATAAGAACCTAATAGTCAATATTAGTTTATACTGAGGCTCTTGCAACCATGCCGTTAAAAAAAAAAAAAAAAAAAAAGGTAAGCAAGATCCTGTCATTCGACTTGGTGACTTCATTGGAACATTATATTTTGTCATTCTGATGGAGACCCAATTTCCCTGTTAGTGAGTGGAATGGAAGGGTCACACTGAATTTCCACCTGGTTGGTGAGGGCCTTATGACTACTACAAGCAGAAGACAGCATTTGGCCCTGTGTCAAATACATATATGTGTCTCACGGATATTGTAAGGTTTATAAATGAGTTGAGACACACAACAAACTGCAGCAGTATCTGGCAGCTCTGGACATAGGAGATTCTAAGTTATAAAAGTAATTGGCCAAGCATCTACTCATTCAAGTATAACAACAATTTATAGAAAATGATAAATTAACTCAATGTAACTACTCAAAGCAGTTTCTCTTTTGTAATCTTAAACAGATGTACATTTCACATAGTTGAATAATGTGATGTTATATAACTATGAATTATTTTGTTGTGACTGGATAAAAGACGGAAAAGAAACCAGATGACATCTTAAAGCTTGCTTCTCAATGTTTGCAGAGAAAAATAAATCATGACTTACATGAGGGAGTTAAGGTCTTTACTACATAGCCGTCCAGACATTCATAATTAATTAATAATAAAAATAGGTTAGTATTTTGAAACTACTTATTTTAAAAATGAAATTAATCATCATAAGAAAATGTAATTTGTGTATGATAAGCCAGACATGAAAAACTATAAGCACAACAATAATCAGGAAATGGCTGCAGCAAGTCTGGGTTTTTTCTTTTTCTTTTTTTTGACTAAACCGTCTTGGTCTAGCATTCTCACTCAAATAATGAGTAATTAAAAGCAGCAGCCTTTAGAAATGCCATTTGAAACTGTCAAGTTGCTACAGACTAATAGTACAGATCAATGTAAAAGTAAAAGTAACAGTGTATCTCAGTTTCATTTGGTGACAGCATGTCTTTTTAGGCATCCTATTGAGGTTGTAAATGATGTTGGAGTCAAATAAGTTTTTTTGACCTAGATTCATATGGAATAATTTCTTTTTAATTTTACACTAAACAAATTACTTTTCTAAGGCAACAGTAAGTATCTCAACCATTTTTAACATCCAGAGATATAAAAGACCTTTCAAATAACTCTAGAAGTAGTTTAGGTCATTAGTGATATTTAGTGGCTGGGCAGTGTGGAAGACAGTAGTTAAAAATAACTTTGCATTTAAGTAAACAACATTTTTGTGGACATTAGCACCTGTCCACCAACTTAATGGGAATTCTTTTGTTTTTATTTACTTGCAATGGGAGAATACGTTAGGTTGAAAGGGTCCTGTTCTCACTTAAAGCAGGTACAATTTCAGTTAGATCCAAAGTTAGACCATGTTTTTCAGAGCCATGTCTAGCTGAGTTTTGAGTATCTTCAAGGATGTAGATTCTAACTGTACCTTCAATCATGGCTATTTCTGTAATTGCTCCAGATATTACATTTTACTTTATGAATGAAACAGTACCAGTTACAACAGAATGTAATTCATACAGTGAAAGTATTTTATCTAATACTAAACAATTGATGTTTGTAAACTTCAAGTAACATTGCTTGACAGCTAAATGATGAGCATGGCTATAGGAAGTCCCACTGGCTATTTGTGAACCCATGCAGGGATCAAACTACCATATTTACAAAGTCTTCACCAAACTACATAAAAACTTTTAATCTTCTGCTGAGATCACAGCTAATACTGTCATTCATTTTGGTTTCATAATATAATCAGATGACATCCAGATGAGATATGATCAAGAGTGAAGTAACAGTTTAATTGGGAGACAGACTTATTTGAGTAGCCTCAGAACAGTAAAAATAACGTGTTTAAAAAGACTAATATTTGGTTGCAGAATTTAGCTGTAGGCTATGGTCTCAGAGGTAATTACTCATCATGGAACCCTAATAAAAATTCTGTGTAATTCTGTTCTCTTTGTGCATTTTAAAATCTAAAATGGTCTGCAAATGAGTTAGTACATTTAAGCACACATGGCAAAAATGGCACATTTATTTCCTAACATGGAACGTAAGTCCTTTCTTGAGGACCAAAAGCGGTGTCCAGATTTAGGGTAATAAAGACAAACAGTTCCTCAACTACTATTATAAATAGAAGTTGCTGTAATCCCTAATTTTGCAAAGCAGGTAATGAAACCCATATTTTGTGCATGTTAGTATCTAATAGAGAATAGGATCTATTAAAACCAAACAACTGTCCTGACTACAGCCACAGCTCAGCTCACACTGGTTGGTGACTGGATACACACAAGCTGAAGCTGAAATTGACCTAAATCGCATTTATTGGTCACTGGTTTAATTAAAATATGTTCAAACCAATTTTACTCTAAAATGAGCAGAGCTATGTTTATATTGGACATTAACAGAGGTTTTTCTAAAGCTGACTATACTAAAAAAGTGCAAGGACCTTTTACCACTTTCTTCCAGTTTAGAGCACAACTAAATTAGGCCCATGTAAAGAGATGAGAGCTAGAGTATTCTAGCAAAGAAGCAGATCCATTCAGGGCTGAAACACAAAAACTATGGTTTGGTTTTTTTTTTCCTTTTGTAGCTAGACTGTTGGACTGTATTTTTTCCAGGGTCAGGTAAACAGGCTGTGTCTTCTAAATTTCACAAAGCAAAAGGAGTGGTTGTTGTCTTGTAGCTGCCACAGGGAGGGCACCAAGATGACACTTTTACTTAGTTTTGGCCAAAGATAAATTATCGTTCAGTTAGTCACCACTTAAAATAGCTCTTGCAACCGTGTGACACATTTTTAACTATATCATCACGAATAGCAACACTGTAATTACATATAAGAATTCACTGAAGTAAACATCTAATTTCTGAAGTGTCAGACAACAGGCAGCATCATGCAGACTACAGCTCCACATTCTAGTAGTAATCAATTCAACTAACAATAGAGCTGATTGACAGGAAGCTCTATGCTATTAAAAGCCAAACATAACAAACCCCAATTTTGTCGAAGCAATGAAAAATGTATGGACTATCTACACTCCCTCCTCATGTTGTCTTCCTGCAGGAAAAAATAGTAACACAGCTGAAAGCTGAAGCAGGCTTATTGCACCATCTTTAATTAACCTCCAAGTCTGAACTGTTCCACAAAAGAGAGTAACCATTGGCCACTTTCTATACTACAATTTTTGCTAGCTAATATTCCTGGCTCCAGGAGAAACTGCAAAGGAATCTCCACATACAGAATTTCTCACTTGGTTAATACTGGCTAATAATTACTATTAGTTTGATTTCTAGAGTTAAGAAGCTAGCTGTAATCATCACCTAGGATGTGCAACTGTAAGAACAGTAGCAGAAACGGGCACTAATTATTACTACCATAATAAATGCTATTCTTTAAAAAAATACCTGTGGGTTTGTTGTGATTCTGGTACACAAAGGCTAGAAAACAGTGAATAGACAAACTGCTATGGAAACACAGTTAAATTAAACCACAAACTCCTTTTCAAACTGAGTTCTGAGCTGTGTTTTTCCCTATTCACTATGTATTCATACACTGAGAAATAAAACAAAATCTACTATGGCAGTAGAAAAACAATTGTAATAACCTGTAACTATTGTCTTCTCCGCTTGACCTTAAAGGTTCACTGCCATTTCTCCATGCAGCAAGAATAACCTGAGACATTCCATCTTTCTATGACATGATGAATGAGCTTCGATTAAAAGTAGCTAAAAGAAGAAAAGCTACTAATGTGTTTTATACAGTCACTGATCAGCTCCCGACATCTAATATTTCATTTGCTTTAGGACATTAAGAAATGTTGTGTACCTAAAAACAACAGCTTGTATGATAGTACATCTATCATTACATGCATCATAAAAACAAGAAGGACATAAATTTGTTTCTGCCTGTTAAAGTCTAATTACCTGTAAAATCATTACTTGGCACTTTAACAAATTGACACAATCAACTTAATGATCCTTAACATATTAAAATGTGCAATGTGTTTCTGCTTGCTGCCTGTCCAAACCACGGTATATGTTTGCTGGTTCAGATGACATCATAGCAAGGGTCAGATCTTAAATTTTTCTGCTAAGTACAAGTAATTGCAATATTGTCACTTGCTGTAGTACCTGTATTATCTCATCAGTCCTACAGCTTGGGATGACGCTATAGAGAGAACTTTGTAGCATTCTCTCTTTACAATTGTACTAAACGTTTCTGTCCTATGTAGTGTTCTTCCTTAATAGGTGGAATGACATGCAACAATCATGTTCAGAATATGGCTGTTGGGTAATGCTATATGTGCCAGTATAATCCATAATAGATTACTATCACTTCTTTTAATACTTAAGTAAAGATATTCACTTTATAAAACTCATGTGATGAGCTGCAAGACTATTCCTTCTGACCACCCACCTTTAGTTCTGTATACTGATTTATTTTCTTCACAACATCTTCTAGCAGTCCAAGAAACATGACTAGACATAAAGTTTATTTTTTCCAACTGAAATAAAAATTTTCTCCTCTGTGAAAATTACAATAGCTAGATGCATGGGAGAAAACCAAACCACATTAGAACAAATGTGTAAGTTGAAAATCTTGTGAGTCAGCATACGCTATTGTAGTTAGCAGATAATAACTTTCTACAGCTGTTGATTTTAACTCTCAAAAGTCCTGTGTTCAATGCTGAAATATTTTCAGGCATGGAAGACTACTTAAAGGTAATGAAGTGTCTTCAAATAAAGTTTTCTACTTCAAAGCCATGTAGAGATAAACTCATTAGATACTGAAGGAATGTAACTTTGCAGGTGCTTTGCTGCTATTAAGTACATGTGTCATTTCTTCTGAATTCCAAAAATCTATGCAGAGTAAGTTCTTAAAGCTTTGGTATTTTCTGGGAGAAAAATCCAAACCTAAGAGTAGCTAAATAGAGTGTTTCTGTGAGAGAGATCAGTATACAATTACGAGATTCTACTTCCTTGAAAAATAAGGCTTTTGTAAAGAATAGCCCTATGACAAATACATACTAAGAATGACTATTCAGTGTTGGTATTAATTACAAGTATACTACAGTATGCCCTTGTAAGTCTTCCCCTCCTTGACATTATTATGTTACAGCTGACCACAGATGGTCACATTCTTCCATAAATACCTTTACAGAATATTATAGTGCATAATGTGTGAAATTACAGAGGTAAAATATCAATAAAAGATAAAGAAAAATCAGAATATATTTTACTTAGCCTGTAACATGACAGATGTTTACTCTGTAGAAAGAATAAACATCAAGAAGAGATTATGTGTAAATTGGCACATACTATGCAGTCATTCTCTCTTATTTTTCTATTAACTCTGTTTGAATAGGGAGAACTACCCTGTAACAAGAAAAATGAACTAGGAAATGGAGTTTCATCACACACACATGTGCTCTGACCCAACAATTTCACTAACTGAACAGACTGCAGTTGCATTAACAATATTACTATAAAAAATATGATATGGTACAATATGTGAAAAGGGATGTGAAAATATGACCCGAAAGAGGCATAAATTAATACAAACAATATCAAAACTATAAAGTTAAAAATCTGTAGTAAATCAGCCTTTCTTGATAATTTGTACACTTCCTTTTGTCAGGTCTTGGATAAACAGATACTGGATGCATCTTTCATTCCTGTTCAGAACAGAAAATTTACATTTATAGTTCTGTGGATTATATCATTCAAATCCATGCTTTCTGCTGGAAGAACTACAGTCTCTGATTTAACCTGGGCCCAGACTCCCAAGGAAAAAAAAGAAAAATCTAGAAGATTTTTTGTGCGTTCCTCCTTTTTCCAGAAATAACATGCCCCATGAGAGACCACAACTGCTTTACTAGGATAGGTGACAATTACACAGAGTAAACAATAGATTTCCAATAAAATAAACTAGCTCCTGCCAACTTCAAACTATGTGTTGAAATGCTTCCAGGAGAAGTGACAACTGCTAAAAGAAGTACCTTCACTCTGCTGAACTGTTTAATAGGCGTTAACAATCTCTATCCAGGACTAACATTGAAAATACCTTCAGGAAAACTACTTTCAGGCTGATACCCACCTTCGGTCTAACCACTCACACAAAAATTGTCTCATTTCTTATCCCAGCATAAATTTCTAATCAACCTGGAAAGATATACTGAAAAAAGCACCAACATTTTATGGTTTTACAGTGTGGAATTACAGCTGTCTTTCGTATGTTACATTTCAAAAGCACAATGTGAAACTTGCAGGCAAAACACAGTCCTTAGTCCCAGGCTATGTTGTAAGCAAGAGTTCCCTCAAAGAGAAAAGGATGAAAGAAAGAAAATTAAGGAAAATCTACTAAAATATCCAGGTACCAAGTATGCCAAGACATCAGTCCTCCCTTGTGTACTGCTACAGTTTGAAAGAGGAGGAGCAATGCTATGAACATGAGTGCAGGCACTTTTTTTTACAGTTTTCTGGCTAGCAAAAAAGCTTCATTGAAATTAGACACTAGTACCAGAATGACGGTGCAGAGCAGACAGACTCTGAAATTCTATTTATTTAGTTTTCACATTCCTTTCCAAGTGGCAGTGATTGCAGCGTTAAAAACAAGATTTGGATTCCCCACAGCAGAGACCCTGATTCTGCTCCTGACGCTATCTTAAATGAGATACTGCACTGAGTCACATTTCTGGAGAAGGAAGCTGCTTTCTAAATTAGGATAGTCTAATTATTGCTGATAAACAAACATGTCTTTAGAAAAAATCTTTGAATGTATTAGAAAATACATGCAGAGAACCAGTATTTCACTCCAGGGAGATTCTCTGTAGTAGTAAGTGATTACCAGCATAACAATTATACAATTTAGCTATGCTTATTTAGCCCCCTTTCAAGAGTTCTAAAGCCACCTTCCCAATATTTTTATTCCACTCACATACAGGTTAAAATTTTGATTTTTAGGTTACTTTAATTGTCCTTTTCCTTTTATTTAGAAACAGAAAACAAAACTTTTTAATTTTCTTTTGCTTGTCTCTTTTAGTACTTCCTTGCTTTCTCCCTGTAGAAGAATTTTCTTTCTATTTTCATGACCATTCCCTGAATCTTATCTATTTCTAATATACATTTATATCAAAACATATAATTAAAACCCAAATCAATGAAGACACTGAAGATCTAATAGCTGCTTAATGAAGGCACCAGAGAAACCCCTTAACATTTCAAAAAAAATAAAAGCTGACAATATAACATATAAAATTCTAAGGTTTCTGTGATCTTTGTTTAGTCATATACAAATGAAATGTAGAGAAAAATTGTACCATATTAGCTTGAATAACTCAGTTTTTGTGAGTTATTTTGAAGCTATCACACTACAATAGTAATCTTCAGATTAGAAAAGTGAAATATTTTGAAAGACGGTTTAAGATAGTAATTCCAGTATTTAATCAATCCTAGACTGACATATTACCAACTTATCTTCTAATTAAAACAAGACAGTATCTTGATCGACAATTAATCACAGGCAGAAACATCAATATAAGAGGGTCATTATGTGATTGGATTTGTAACCTTCATAATTTTTCATTTCTTCTTTATCTTCTCTATAATAAAAGTATCTAATAGATTATACAGTTTGACAAATATATTAAAATATTTTTACCTTTCCATGTTAACTATATTTGTCCTACATCTATAATACTGGAAATGTCTACAAAATTCTACAGGTAAGAAAATTACTTATCTACTGAGTTCATTCTTAAAAGGACATCCCAGGTCAAAAAATTGGGTGTGTTTGCATGCTTCCCATGCCGTAGACTCTTCTGAAAGGAAACTAAATTGCAAGATGCACTTCTACTACTAGCTACAGTATTCAGACTGGACTAGAGACAGACCAAAGTAAAGTCTCCTGAAACATATATAAGGAGATTCACACTGCCTGTTTTTCTCTACAGATCAGCTACTGACATAAAAGTTCAATCTGTTCATATCTTAGCTGAAGATGCTGTAGAATCCCTTTCATAAAGTGCAACTATAACTTAAGGTAGCTTTCTTCCCATTCTGTTTCTATTAGAAGACTACTCTCTCAGTCAGCCAATCTACATTTGTTAGTAGCCAGTTTACAGCCAATTGTTCTTAACCTAACATTTATACTTCATAAATCTCTTTCTTCCATTTCTACTGATTATCTTTATTGTATTAGGACAGATATTAGGAGGGAATGATTTTTTTGTCAAAACAGCTTTTTCATGTTTTGTTTTTTTGTTACATATGACTAGCAGTTTGTATTGTGTTTTAGGAACCATGATTTTTCACCAAATGTATTTCTAGACATAGTAGAGCACTTGTTCCTACGGCTATACATATTCATCTTAGAATTAGGACAAAATATTTTAAATTCAGTGAAGAGGCTGACAATTTTCTTGGAGCATTCTGCTTTAATCCTATTTGCACTTTCATAACAAGCCAGTTCCTGCTGAACAACAAGATGAGAATGGTACAGGGTCTCCTAAGGGGCTCTTTCTGTATCCACTCACAGAAAAACTCACTCATGGGAAAGGCAAAACATTATAATGGATTTAAAATGCTCAAAATAGGAAAGCAACAAATGTGTGTGTATTGCTTAATGAAATAGTATACCTTATGAAAATTTCAGAAAGGGAAGTAATTTGTCCTCGTTCCTGCATGAACTGTAAAAAACTGTATTGGAGGTGAATCCCAGGAGTAGTGAAAATTCTCGTAGTATTTCTTAACATGCTGGGGAAAAGGGAGGAGGAACCTGGACTTTGGAAGACGCAAATATGAGAGCAAGGAAGATATTTTCTGACTGGGAATTCTCTTGCCATTGAGAGAAGGTCTATCCTCTTTTATGGATAGATGCATCTTAACACAAGTACCCCCAAAACCCTCAGTAAATTTAAATTAATTACTTTTTTATTAATAAAGATTTTAGTTAGTACTGATTAATTTAGAAACTACTATATAGTTCGCAAAAATAAAAATATCCTCACCTATTTCTAAGCGGAAGTACTGTTTGGATTGTTAAAGGAAGGATCATGAAATTAATTAGAGGCCTTTTCTCTAGATAAGTGCATGTGCCTCATTAACATTAATGAGAAACAGCCTTTCATAGTGATGGGAGAATAAATATACCCCATATGCAATTAGAGATACATGGCTCAGAGGAAAAAAAAAAACAAAAACAAAAAACCAGAAGCTTGTTGCCTCAGTTAGGGTCAGTGATAGTTACAAGAAATAGGAGTGATAATTTACTTCCCAGAAAAATGTAGAGCTGGTAAAACTGCTGTCCAAACACACAGGTACAGGTCCTTGCTATTTCATTTATATTTTGCAGTAAAGATGAGTTGAGGCCTGCAGGCTTTAAAACATATAATAAAGAAGCTGAAATTTGGAAGTCACATTGCTTTCTAGTGGGGAGACTGACACAGAAGGCCACGAAGAAGCAAGATCAGAAGGTTGAGGATGAAGCCATACTAATAGTGCGCTAAAAGCTAGAGGCAGACTATTTCCACTTGAATTTTGAGTCAGAAAAGTCCTGTTGCTATCATTTCCGTGATTACCCATGTTTTTCTCTAGCAGTTTAAAGCTAACATGATAGACTGATGACTAGGTATTTTTCCTTCATTTCATTTGGTTCCCTTGCTGTCCATTGCGTTTGATCTCTCTCCTTCTCTTGTCATTCACTGCTTTTTTTTTTCCTGTGTTTGGAATTATTCTCTACTGAGCATTTCACTAGATATTAATCCAGTCAGTGCTTCTCAAACACATATCTACAATCTTAAAAACAGAAAAGCATGTATGCTACACTGGAAAAGTTGATCATAGTTACCTGCATTAATTCAGATAGGTAATATTTTGTCAGCAACTGTGCATTTGAACTTGCTTTCAGCTAGCTAGAATTTAAGACTAGAGATTCAAGAGGAACTTAGACAACCAACAGAGGCTGTGGCTCCTGAAACTGAAAATGTACGGTTCAGGCTGCTTCTGGAAAAATATCAAAATGAACATACTGGGAAAAACACTTATCTCCATTGACTGATTTTCCTAACCATCAAATGTTGCCACACTACTGGCTCTTGGACTATTACCAGTGATGAACACCACCACAAAACAACAGCTCTGACCTTCAGTGTATGGCAAATGCATGCTGTATTGCACTATGACTCTTCTCACGTTTTTCAAAAGAAAAAGAAGAAACCATATGTAAAAGGAAAAGCAAAGAGCTATGTCATTGTCACAACTGCTTTTAATAGTTTGGAAGAATAATGTAAAGTTCAGGAACTATCACAATGGAGGAGAAAATGGAGGCTGAGAGGAAATCCACTTCCAGAAATGATAGCAAGGTTGCACATGGCACTAAGGAAGGAGTATGGCCCCTGTTTTATAGAAGTACTTCAGTGCATGCCAAATTTCAAAGTTTTTCTTTGATATTACTGCAGTGATTATCATAACCTGCATCCCTATCATAAGAGTTCCATATGTGACATTTCTTAATTTGCACAAATTTACATTGAGGTTTCAGCTCATGTGTTTCCTCACAATTGGTTCAGTGTGGATCCCTGAGATGCAGTGTTACAGAAGCTGTTTTACATGTAATAACTTTCATATTTATCTATATTTCATTCGTATCAAATACTTTGTTTCTTTAGCACATGGGAACTATCAGGCTTTTGGTCTTGCCACTGAACTTTCATTAGATGCCTAAAGAAAAGTTCAAGCAGTATAAATGGTGTTGCATTTAATTTTACACCATCTTTGTTCACCACTGTTACTTGTTAGTAAAATAAACATATTTCACAGTTCTAGAACTGAAGAAGTTGCTCAGATTTTAAACACATGAGCAGAAAAAAACAATAATAAAGACCTTTAACCACTAGTGATATGAGTTAAACTTATTCATTTTTATTTACAATATTTTCCCTATTTTATTGATATATCTTAGAAAAAAGTATTAATTGGAACCCGAGGTATTCATATTCATTAAAAGCAGTTAATACTATGTATATATATGAATATGTATATATATTGTAATCGTATCTTGACTACAAATCTCCACCTGCGTGTGAAATACTACCTTCTTCCATGCTGGCTGCTCTGTGCTACTTCCCTGAGCTGACTGCCCCAGGATGACTACAGTAATTCTGTGTACTGCAAGGTTTGGAATGGCAACAGGTAAAATGGCATATTGGCAATAGCCACATCGCTGTATTTCACATTGGTAATAGATAAACAGACACTGCTAAGTCATACCATGACCTAATTGAAAATTACACTTGAATTTATATGTGTAGAACAGTATACTCAAAAAAGAATCATTGTTTCCCCATAGTATGTTGCCTGTGTAAATATGGTGACTTCCTGCACCTCATTTTTCCTAGCCATCTCATTTTCTTAGCAAGAAACCAAGGAAAAGTTGCATTCCTTTAGCTCTTACCTTTGCCTGGGTATAGAAAGACACAAAAGATATGTGCATCTGTACCAGAATTTACAGTTAAAGAAAAAGAAAAGAAAAAGAAAAGAAAAAGAAAAGAAAAAGAAAAGAAAAAGAAAAGAAAAAGAAAAGAAAAAGAAAAGAAAAAGAAAAGAAAAAGAAAAGAAAAAGAAAAGAAAAAGAAAAGAAAAAGAAAAGAAAAAGAAAAGAAAAAGAAAAGAAAAAGAAAAGAAAAAGAAAAGAAAAAGAAAAGAAAAAGAAAAGAAAAAGAAAAGAAAAAGAAAAGAAAAAGAAAAGAAAGAAAAAAATTCCATGCGTCCAACCTGTCAGATGTACTATAGGTTTCACGTTCACTAAAACAGTCATTATAGATTTAAAAAAAAAAAAGAAAAAAGGGGATGCCTTTTCCTAAAGAAATATCACTTTAGAAAACATTCCTTTAAAATACAGATATGTATACATTAAGCAAATTATATACTATCAGCTTTTCCTGATTAAATGTTCTTTCAAAGGAAAGACTGTATGTAAAACAATTCATATTATCAGACACAATATGTAACATTTTATCAAAAAAAGCTAGACCTCCAAGAGTAAACTTCCTAGACTAAACCGCGGAAATTACACCAGACTTCTTTTGGAATTTGATTAGGTGAAAAGATAAATCATAATCAGTGCTTGTTATCACTGTAGTCTATTTTTATTAACAATAACCTTCCCAACATGAGCAGTAAGCCAGAAATCTGAATTTAAATTCAGTTATTTTTAATCTAATGAAATTACTGTCTTTTAAAGCATCATGACTCAACATGGCAGTTTTTCTATTTCTTCTTGGTTTAGACTGAACTCTTTACTTCTCAGATTCTTATAACAATGCTTTAATCTGCAAAGTACTCCAGATGATGATGATCATCTGTACAAGATTTATTGTTGCTTTTCAACAAATAAAACCAACGGACTGGATTTTTGAATCCAGATGTTTCGTGTTACTCATAAACCACAAAGGCCACAGTACATGTTATAGGCCAACTATTCAAATTCAGTGTAGTCATTTTGTTGCCTATTACATGTTACAACAACCAACCAAGATTTGTTTTAGACCAATTTCCTCTTTATACAATAATAATAATAATGAATGAATAATAATGAATAAAATAACAAAAACTCCAACTCATTCAGCTGTTAAAATGAACCAGGTTTGGAACACTGGAATTTGCTGCAAGTTTGTCCTTTCTACAAATACAGAATTAAAAACTATTAAAAAAAGAAAAATCATACCTATGAAATTATAAAGAATTACCGAACTAATGTAACTTTAATTAAGCATACACTCCTGACACAAAATCTTAATGTTCTACATTGTTTATTCCAGTGTAGAGAGACTTTGTTTTAATAAATTGACAGAGATTTCTCTTGTCATGAGTTCTGCTAGTCCTTAATTGGAGATCATTTATTATACTTACCAGAAGTTGCAGTTATCAAGGGGAGAACCACCAAATAGCTCACTAATCATAATAATTAAGTAAATACTGGAACACAGGGTTGTGGGATAGGTTTTGGTTTTTTTTTTTAAGTGCCATTTTTACATGAATTTCTTTCTTTAAAATAAAAACTTCTGGAATTGGTTTAAAATAAGCAATGACAAAATAAAATATTGGGACAAAGATTCTGCTCTATTACCCTTTTGAGTATACGTCTCCACAGCTGATTTCACAAAAAGAAAGTAAAGTGTTTTAGGCAAGAGAAGCCAAATACCAGATGAATTTCAGATTTGTATTTATATAAATAGGTCATTCGAGACAATATTCCAAAGACAATACTCCACACCTCTGAGTATTCCTGTTGCCCTACTCTGCCAGCATTTTCTTCCATTTCTACCACCTCGAGACACAGGTGGTACTAGAACTTTGTGTAGTCTTAAGGATATCAGCAAACCAGAATTCCCATGGGGATGCAAGATCTTTGGTTACACTCTCGGTTTCTGTTGGACAGGTTTTTGTAGTTTGTTTGTCTGACTGCTATTCAGGTTTGAGCTTTTGTTCTTATTATCATAACCCTAAGACTGCTCTCTACACTAAGTTCATAAATATTTTCCTCTGTGCAACCTTTTGCATTTACCTACACCACGTTCCTCTGCCATTGTTTTGCTTTGTCACTGGGAAACTTGTAAAGTCCTTCTGCAGTTCCTCCCAGCCAGCCCTTGACAATGCTGCGCTGTGAAAGAGCATGGAAAAGCTCTTGGTTGCATCAGGCTGTCGCAAGCATGTTTGCCTGTGGACACTATTGTAGAGGTGAATTTGAATTAGACTCTCTATCTGTTTGGGAAAGCATTCCCTGTCTTCTTTTGTAAGCCAGGCTGTCCACCCAGTGCTTCAGGCACATAGATATTAGATAATACTGCTTAATTTTTTTTTGTATGCTGTTGCTAATTACATAATCTGTTTAGTCATGACTTTATGAGATTTAGAGATTTTATTACTGAGTTACATTAAGGTCATGTATGTTGCTAATCAGAAAACAGCATAAAACTAAATTAAGAAAAATAGGAAAGAATTGATCTAGAATTTTAATGTAGCTTTTTTGAATCTTTATCCACTTTAAATAAAGCTCTTCAGAGATTGAGGATATCCTCCACTAATAATGAATACAGAGACTAGAACAATACAAAGAACAAAAAGTGCACTATTAATTCCCGTGTGCAGTATCTGCAGCATCAGCTATGACAGCTGCCACATACTATTAAATAGCCATGCTTAAACATCCAAATACAATACTTTTTCCTCATAATCAAGCAAGCTATATGGGGAAAAAACCCCAACACACAACTATCAGCCTTACAGAAAAAAAAAAATCTAGTATTTCATATTATTGGACACCTATGTAGTGGCAAATATTACCATGAAAACATCACCGGTGGACAAAATGTAAGGATTAAGTATTCATGGAAACAAAGAAAATACTAGGAAGAAATGTGACTTGCCAAAGTCAAATGGATCAAATGTTCTGAATTAGCACATGTCAGTTAAAGGAATGCGCTTAGTTAACTCTTCCTGTACTGATCATCCTGGTAACAGGTGTCTGCTCCCAAACAGTTGGTTCTTTTTGTTCAAAATAAATGGTCTGGAAACACCTGGACTCCTGTATCACTTCATACCAGAATGAAGAATCTACTTTGTTTTTAATTGTTGATCAGGTATGCAACCTAAATAAACAAGCTGAATTTGCTGGCAGTGATACAGCTTTAATTAGTATTTTAGCTACTACTAAAGCAGCATGTATTTCACTTTTTTTAATTACAAATGAAAAATCCAAGTTTTAATTAGAAGTGAAAGAAGAAATGGAAAAAGTAACTTTAAAATTGATATTAAGGTTGCCTATACTCTGTATGTTTAAAGGCTACAGCTTGGTAGGCAGGAAACAGAACTGATACAGACAGACATCTTGAAAACAAACCATCAACAGACATACAAGACACAAAGGAAACAGATAATAATAATACATGCCTGGTAGTTCCTACCATGGTCATCATGCTGCCGCCTCGCACCCCCTCCCCAATTAAATTACCAATGTTCAAACTATAAACACAAGAGGAAAAAAGAGACATTTTCAGTTATGAAACAAATTAAGGAAGCAGAGGAGATCAAGAGAGAAGGAAAAAGACCAGGCATACAATTACTGGGTCTTGCTTACACACCCAGGACATTGCCCATATTCTCCCTACAAGCAAGCTCTCAAAAAGAAAAAACAAACTCTGTGCTCTCTTGTTTCCTTAGATGGAAGGAGTACAAAGATGAGCATATTGTTTCTACTTTACTTTATATATTTTACTGAGGAAATAAAATGTCAGATTCAAATTTAAAATCTGTAAGCAAGTGCATTGGATTGCTCAGAAGATGTACAAAGTTTACAAAAGTCTTTTTTTCAGTTTCACTTGCCTGTGTCCATGTTTAATCAGACTAGATACAGAACAGGAAATCTATTGGTGCTGAGGACTTGATGTCCACGCTACACATAATTTGGGGGTTTTATTCTGGCATACTTCTGGCACTGTTCTAATTTAGACAGACATGTTATTTCCATTCTATTGCAATATTCTATTCATCCTGTTGACTGAACGTTGGAGTACATCAGGTATGTCCCTGGATCGTATCTTTAGTTTCATGGTAAAAAATCCAGTTAAGCACAGGAAGCGGGGATGATTGAGAAATTCAGTGCCAAAACACATTTCTAATCCAGACTAAAGGGCACATATAGGGACTATAATGGTTAATAAGTAGTGTGGAGCAGTAAATGTGGATGTGTGTAAGGAAATGGAGAAAAGCACCCATGGATTTTATTTTGTGGATTTTGATTTACTTTGGACTGGCTCTAGTCCAGCTCCTATTAGTGGCTGGAGCACATGACCAGATCCTTGGACATTTTTTCCAGTCTAGTTTCAGGCAAGAGAAATTTAGGGTTTTTTTTCCTGAGACTACTCCATGATGGATGTCTAAGCATCGTATGTGGGAACACTCTGAAAGATTGCTTCAAAAGGGCAATCCTACTCTGAACTAAAATACTAGGCTGATGTGGCCTCATATCATCTGTACTTGTAGCACCTGGCAGCAGCAATCAAACTGTAGTTTCAATTTATTAAAATTTTACAATTTGCGTAAAAGAAAGAGCTGTAATAATTATGACAACCTTCATAAAGGTCTTAAACAATGATAAACCCCCTGAATTTTATAAAACGCTAAACCTTTTTTAGGTAATACCTTTCTCAATCCCTTAAAAGATTTGATTTGAGGATATCCTTCTGATACTGCAGGTACATACAGAAGTCATCTTTGTTTTTCACGTCACTTCAGTTCTCCTCTTGTGTTTTTTTTGTTTGTTGTTGTTTTGTTTTGTTTGGGGTTTGTTTATTTGTTTGGTTCCCCCCCCCAAAAGCACAAAATAAAAATGACTGTAGCCATGCAGTCTTTTCAGAGTGATACATTAAAAAATAAACCCAGAAGCTCCTTTTTGCTCATTGTAAGATGAAAGCAATTTGGATCATATACATATACACTAATAACATACCTATAGTCCAGTATTTCTGCTCCAGACTATTTTGCTGGTCATTAGGATTTCAATTTATTTGATATCCTAACATAATACACTAGTTTTGTTTCACATGGAAAATTCCACTGAAGAAAAGCAATGACAAAAATCACCAGATGCACTATTTGGGTAGTCAGTGCTATTTTTATCTTTAAAGCAACAGCTTTTGGTAACTTATTCAACTAATTTTAGTGGCTATTTCTAACTTCAAAGGAAGGATAGTTCTAATCGTGAGTGCACGTCTCCAGTTTAACCTATGAATGTGAACTCTCCATGGCCCTGCCCAGCCCTCGGGGGTGAACAGCAAGTTCACATTCAACTCTCTGCAAAGAGATCAACCAGCACTCAGCTTACGTTAAGATGGAAACCAGCACCCAAAAGAGATCCACCATTCAAGGCACAACTCTTAAATCTGCCCCATTTATAAACGTGTCTTACTGCATAACTGTCTCTTAGTTTTCAAAATATGAAATGATCAGTTTGATAAATACTGCAGAATGGAAGCTCAGCCTTGTCATGAAAAATAGTTGAACTTGTGTATCCAATACAAAACAATTTTCTTCATTGTTCACGCTCAGCCCATGCCACAAAAAATTGATCACTTAACCAAGCCATAAGTTATTTGAAATTCCAGAAAACAATTCCAGTTGGCGAGAACTGTAGCTAACATACTTCTTGCATTCACCTCTATGGTAATTATACGAAATTCAGTAGATTTTTAAATTAGCAGTACTCCATTTAATACATTTGCCACATGTATTTTTCTTGTCTATGAATGTAAGTGCACAGACTCAGTATCTTGGCAATGCTTTCAAAGAAATCTCCAGAAAAACATTAACTGCTGAGATTTAATAGAGAACATGATTTACATTAAGTCCTTTTGACAATTGCTCTGTCTGAATTAAAAGCTCAATTTCCTGTCTTTGAGAATTACGGGAGTGTTTTATATTGTATTGTTTTACTATTTTTTGTTGAAATAAGAAAAGATGACTGGACCACACCTTTGTTTCTTGTGTATGCTTTATTATGTTATGATTGTCGTTCATTTTTAATTTAAATTTGAGAATATATTGTATTTTTCTCTTAATACATTTTTTTCAAGATTATAGCCAAAGTTATGCATTTTAGCATAAAGTACTTGTCTTGCATGTACAGACTGGATCCAGCATACTGGGGTTAAAGCATGGGGCTGAGAAGATGGGGTCAGCTATAAGAAAAAGAGCTGGAAACCAAGGTATGTTAATGAATTACTTTAGGTAAATTAACATAAAGCTGTTGAATGGAAAAGGCAGGAAAGCAGAAGTGCTACTCAGTCTTCCTCTTCTGTTTATTTATTTGCTTTTCATTCTTACCTGTCTTAAGTATCTTTTAGTAACAGACATCTCTTTGTAGCTTTAATTAGTAGTTTCTATGGCAAGATATGGTAAAGGGCAAATTTGCTGCCTTTCCTTGTGAACACAGAAAGTAATAGAAATACACTATTTTTGTCTGTAAAAATCTCAGTGTTTGAGCTCTTTCCGTGAGAATTTGAAAGTGTAACTAAACAGGTAAACTCCAACCAAGTTTCCCAAATGCAGGATGCTTAAATTTAGCAGAGGAAGGACACAAAGAACTAGCATCTTCTCAAGAACTTAAAACAAAAAGTTGGTAATTTGGTTTATTTGCATGGGAGTGTGAGAGACTTAAGAACTTAATCTTTGCTTTAAGGGAAAATATTCAACAAACCACTACCTGTGGAGCTGCTGGGCCCTTTGTAGATTGGGTCAAGCTAACCTTGAAACACTGATTAGATAAAATGAATAATGTATTTGCTCCTGTAATCCTAGTTTTTCATACTTTAATGTAGGAAAGGCCATCTTCAGTGTTTTTATAGACTCACCAAGAACACGTATTAGCACAGCAGTATGTCTGGTTGCAGTAGAAATACAATTATGTAAATTAGATATGTGTTCCCTGAAGACTGCTAATAGAATGATTGACCTATATACTGTTTAATTTGTTCTCATGCTTTCTCTTTATTGTCTTCCAGCTGCACCAGAAATTAAAACTTGTTAAACTGCATCGCTCCCCAATTATATATCAAAGGTGCTTGTGTCACTTTGTGTCAAAAGCAATTAATAGTTTGTGTGCTCCTTATCACCAGCAATACAATGAAGTTTGGTTGTTTTTTTTGTTTTGTTTTGTTTGTTCGTTTGTTTTAAAAACAAACAACCATTGCCTCTATAGACCTGTACATTAAATACCTTGGAAAAGATCTCAATTTATAGTTGCTGCTGCTGCTGTTAATAACAACCCTAATAAAATTGTTTTTAGAAATATGCCAGGGAACAGGTAATAAGTTAAAAAGAGAAATTTTTCTTTAAAAAAAAAAAAATTAGGAAAGTTGTTTGTAACCATTTCACAAACCCAGCTGGAAGCTGGACAGTTGTTTTTATTTAAGAGCCAAATTCCAATAAACATTCTCTGTTAATGCATTGGGGGTACTATAACATTATTTATTCAGTATGTTGTACTGAATCAAAGTCCAAGGAGGGCAAGAAAAAATTGTCAGTAGGTGTCAGGGGGCCATTGATTAAGCCTGCACTATTTGTGAACAAGTCTTATTTTGCTGTACCATAACAATTTGTTAAAACCAAGTTTTTGTGGTTGATCCCAATAAACATTTGCAGCCATGTAAAATGTAAAGTGCTAAACGAAATAATAGTAAATTAAAAACACATTTCCTAGCCAGAAAACAGATTTGCCTTTAAAACAGGTCAAATTATCTCTTCAGTAGTGTGGGTGTGCATCTCCAGGGAAGAGGCGAGTTTCTTTGGGGATGCATTGGTATAGGTTTCAACTGCAGTTTCTGTCAGTCTTAAGTGATAGGGCAAAGCTCCTTCTAAAGGACAGAATGCTTTTTAGTTTGTCTTGGAAAAGTACAACAAAAACCATTTCCACAAAGCCAGCAGTACTATGAAGATTGTACTATTAAGCGCAATCGGTATCTGACAGCTTTTTGATGTGCTTTGCACCACCTCCCAGAAGACTGGGGACAGAGAAGGATTACTTACTGAAATAAACTCAGTGCTAAGCACGTGCTAGATAGGTTTGTGAGTAATCAGAGACGTTTATGCTGCTTGCAACCGTAGACTCACAACAGAGAAAGCAGAAACGCTATGCAAAGGAATTGCAATTTTTCTGTTAACTTTGCTTAGCATTAAATAACAAATTCTGGTTAAAAATTAACAGAACGACTTAGCTGTGCAAAGTTGATAAGGTATATGACAATGTAAGGAGAGAAAAAGCATATTTCTTTTACTTTATCATTTCCCATGTCCATAGCAGCAATATTTAGGACCACATCCCTCTCTCGAGTGCTCTCAAACCACATTCAGCCCTTCAGAATCCTAAATAAGGCTTCAGAAAGTTGCGTGAATTACACCTACCTTTTGAGGTTGAACAGGTCAAGAAACCAAAGCAGCCAAGTGGGTGCAAAATTCTTTTGTAGTCTGGGGAGATACAGCAAAGGGTACCCAATTAGTTTTCAAATGGTGTTTGCACTTTGACATTTTAAATCTGCTGTCACAGAAATTGGTGCCTAAAATCGATTGTCAGTTTCTGGACCACACTTTGTGGGATTATTTGCTGAAAGTATTTTTTAACCAGCTTTATTTTTGTGTGTTTGTTTACAGTAAATTTGCTTTTCTTAAGCTGTAAATATTTGATGGGGAACAAAGCAAAAAGTGAAAAGGACATGCAGACGCTTATACTAAGCTGTGACATTCAGCATACTTCAGAAGGTGAAGAAACATGGCACTGAAGCCTGACAGCAGTGCAAATTGGTACACTACAACAGGAATATTCAAGTTTGATAATTACAAAAGTTTTCCAAGGACATCTAAGTGTTGGGTTTTTTCCCAAGCTATATTTTTTAATGCAACTCTGAGAGTCTTTTCTCTGCATCAGGCCAATATAACAAACACAGGAGAGCCTCTGGAGCCTACAGGGAAACTCAATGTGCATGTAATAAGAAATGGGAGTGTTTCACCTTGACTGAGCTATGTTTTGCTGTAGATAGTCTTTAACTGAATATGACAAGTTTCTCCCCAATTGCAAGTGCTTTGATTCATGTTGCAAAGCTGTTGTGCCAGGTGAGCTTTGTGATCTCTCACTGAAGTTTATTGAGAGTCTTAGATGAGGTCTTTTATTTATTTAAATCACATTTATGTTTAGAAGCAAAGATAGTAAAGAAGGCTTACACAGTCAGGACAGCACTGATGCAGAAAGTATAACACATTTCACGATCTCAGAAGAGTAGAATCAGATGCAGGTTCTCAACACAATACTTTTTTGGGGGGTGCTTTTTATTGTTTCCTTGTTCATATTTGGACTAAACTTGTGCTCTATTATACACCTGTGACACTGGTTGTTATGTCTTAGTAAATATGAGTAATATGGGGTTAGGCTCATGACCTGGCACATCTTGCTTTTCATTCTGTCATTTGTTTTCAGTTTAAAAACTGGACATTAGGCTGAACACCAAGGCTGAACCTCTCGATTTCTATGGAGGAAAATACTTTTTAATTTGCAGATTAAATCATCTGCTTGGATTCAGTCACAATTGTATACTTCCAGGAAAACAGAAATACAATCAGGGAGAAAATGCTAACGTTTCCCCCTCCGCCCCCCAGTATCTATGGGAAAATTAGGTATTACCCAGTCAGCTTCCTGTAATTTGTTTTCCATAAGGTAAATAGAAAGTGTCTCCAGTTTCTTTTAGATGCAAAGATAGTCATTCCTTCAACTAAAATTTTACATTTAAATGCAGAAATTTAAAGTTTTGGTTCAAACTGTAGATGGTATATAACCAAGACTTACTTGTTAGATAAGGTCTCTTCCTATTCAGCCTGTAGTCTGTGATCTGTCTCAATTATTTAACAGATTGTAAAGATTCAATGGACATTGATTTATTTTGTAAATATTTCCCAACACCTGCATATCCTACTGGCCATTCTATATGTTGCATATTCAGGAAAAAAAAAAAAAGTAATTTCAAAAGTGAATCACATTTGATACTACGAGAGAAACTTGAGAGTCTGAAAACTATAATGTCACAACTGTAAGGTAAATAAAACTTCATACATTAAGCAAACTGTTTCATATGTCTTCAGTATGTGTAGCAGAGACTCTGTTGTGAAGCAGTATTTTCCATCCATTTGAAATTCTAGTTTCTCTGTCCTATCTGGTTATACTCTTTGTGTACTTACTAGAACAAAACAATGAACAGTTCAAACATAGGACATAGTTGATAGAGAGGTATGTTTCCTCTTATTCTGAACTATTTAATGAAATGCAGCAGGTCTACAAAAAAAGTAGAAGTATGCAAAATAGGTAAAGAAGATTTAACTTTAGAGGTCAGTGACAGGTATCCACATGGCTATCTTAAACTATGAACTTCAGGTACTTCACAAAGAACCCAGTGTCCTAACCTTGCAGCTTTGTCAGCAGAGATGAGCTCCTCTGCTGGCACCTATGCTCATGGCACCTACTTCACTTTACACGCTAGAAGAGGCTACTGTTTTCTCTCATCTGAATTCCCCCCACTGAACTATGGCATTTAATTCTCTTTCATGTGTATTGAAAAACATTCTTGATACAAACTCCTAGCTTAGACTAAAAAGTATTTGTATTGGGAGAGAAGCATTTCAGATATTGAAATTGTAAATAAACAGGGGGAAATGTCAGATGTATCTGAAAGAAAAATCATTTGACAAGATAGATTCATTAACTCTTCATTCTTCTTCAATAAAATGATTTTCTGTTTCGCTTTTCAGGCTTTCACACCTCTCAGTCTGGCAAAGATGTAGTTTTCAAACATTAGCACTTACTAAGGTCTTCCCCACCGCAAGAAAACAGCCCTGACAGAAATGCAGCTGTTAACGCATAAGCTGTGTCTCAGGCATCCTGAGACACCTGGCAGAAAAAAATGCGTTCATATCAATATGCTTTGAATAGGTCAATGACATGTTACCAACATGCTGACAGAAGCAAATACTACAGGCATTTCTGCAAATAGTGATCTATGTGGAGATTTGTAACAAAAATATCAGAGCTGGTGTGAATGAATTACGAGTGGAAATTGGTATTTAAGCACCAGAAGAAAACAGCAGGATAAGAAGTTATAGGAACAGCTAGTAATAATAATGAAGGACACTGCTCTTAGGACACCACTTCCACGACACCGTTCTCAGAAATAACATTGAAGATATTTCTTTGTCACGGCCTCCATTCTGACAATACCACCAGAATTGACGGCGCAGGAGGATATCAAAAAGGCTCCTCAACAGGAAAGCAGGTGATAGATGTATCATTCAAATGCCTATTCAAACAAAGGAAAACGAGGCAGTGTGTAGCAGCCTGCCCTAAGATTCGTGGAAGGTGAAGTAAGTAAGCTTCAGAGGCAAAGGACCACCCATCACAACTGATGACTCCAATGGGATATAAATGATCTGTCCAGACATTAGTTTGTTGTTGCCAGCGAAGAGGAACCGAAAAGACACACACAGGCAGAGCTTGCCAGCTGGTATCCCTTGTCCACCGTGTTGTGAACAAATTATCCTTGCTAGACTAATATGCATACACCACCCTGGCGTTTGTGCATTCAAACGTGTAAGTATGGAGTGGATAAAATCAACTTGCCTAAAGATTTTGTGTAATAAGATCACCTTCCCCTTTCATAACATCTTGCATTTAATTTATTACAGTAATTTCCCTGCAGAGAAGTTCAAAACGTGGTGGGTTTTTTTCTGTATTTTCTCACTTCCTAAGCACACCATAGCAATTGTGAGTTATTAATAACAATACCTGTAAAAAGTAAAATTTAGGCCAAATAGTTAAGTTTATTAACTACTATGTCATATAGTGTAACTACACAATTATGCAAAATTGTCAATGTGTAATTCAGGCCATACTCTTTGTTACAGTATAAGTCTTCGTAAGAAAAAGAATCAATCCCACATGATTTATGCAATTCATACTTGAAGTTTTGAATATTCATAATATTCCCCACAATCTGTAGGCAAAATATATCCATAATAATTCACAAATAATTTAAAATAATTAGTACGTTGGAGGATTTTCATTCTGTGATCAATAATTGAAGAGTTAAAGGGGTAAAATCTGTCAAATGAATTATTCATGGTAAAAGTCTCGCCCAGTGCAAGCACAAACTTCAAAGAACACAGTCACATTCTGTGCCTTCAGAAAAGTAACAGTGGATTAACAGCACCAGTGTTTCAGATCCCGCAAGAAAGAACTCATATTTAGTATGTAGTGGGAATCATACGGGAAGTAATATATAGTTCAGCATAAGCCATACAAGCCAGGGTTAAATTGACAATAGCAACTTTATCAATAAACCTGATTTTGATATCTTCAGTGCTAACATTCTACATTTCCACTAATATAGTCAAATCAGACTCAAATCTAATAATCCCACTTAACAGCAGGCATTAATAATGCGACACAAACACTCAACACTCAAACACACAACATACAAACTGTCCACAAGATACTGACCAGCTTCTGATGCTCACCTCTAAAAGGGGAAAAGAAATCCAAACAAAAAAACCTAAACTGCCCCCCCCGCATTTTTTAGTTCTTTGGCAAGCAGTATAAAGTGTGATGGTTTCAGACAACAGAACTAAGGCTATTTTCAGTAACGGACAACCTCTTTCTTTTTTCAAAGGATCTTTTTGATATAGAGATGTAGCAGAGTTTTTGAATCATTGCTTTTAAATCAACGAAGCGTTTTATGATTTTTTTTTCTTGTTCTTCTTTTCCTCTTCCCAGTGCTATTAAGGATCATCATCTACTGATTAGATAAAAAGTACAGAAGCCTGGAATCCTATGCTAGGGAGTCCAGTTCTTTTTTAAACTGATCTCAACAAGAGTTGCAAATATCACCATTTATCAACTTAAAATTACATTTCAAAATAATATTTTTAATAGAAAAAATAACTTGTCAATGAAGATTAATAGAATACCATTAGAAGACATGGATTTTCTAACTTTATTAAATCGGTCTCCTAGGAGCAAATTGTGTTAGAAGATGATCATGTCACTGAATATTCCTGTGCATGTGTTGAAAATTTTTTTTTTTATTAGCTCGATCTATTAAGGCTACAGTAATATGCAAGAATTACTATCCTGATTTCCTATCACAAGTGGTACAGAGCACTCAAGCACTACTCTTTAATGAGTGCTTTGCTAAGAAATATCTTATTCAAGGTTTAGAGAAGAGGAAAGATTATTACAATTTCTAAGTTACTAAACTCATTTTAGAAAAGAAACAACACAGAACAGGAAGCAGAACTGAAAAATATGTAAGACCTGTATGGTATAGAACAAGCTACAAATAAATCTCTACACCTCTGATAGCAGAGAAGTTTCCCCTCACCTGACTCCATCTCATCACTCTGATGAGTAGGAGACAGAAGAAAATGATGGATCTTCTCTCATCCTTACTGTTTTCTATTTCATAGTCTGGAACTAAAAGATGAAAATCTCATGTGATGAGATTTTAATATTATGAAATATGAAAGACAGTTAAGATAGGAATCCTGATCTTCTGAGTACCTGAAAACAGTAAAGTACAGCACTATTCTCCAAAGCTTACTGTAATCTAGGATTTTAAAATGCTTGTATATAATTTGCACCTATATTTCTGTTTTGAGGCCAATAAGGCTTACTCTTAGTTTAATAAATTCACTTACAGGGTAAAAGGAAGCACTAGGAACAGAAATTTTAAAGGAGTATTGGGAATAGCTGCTTACAACAATATAGCTAAAATAAAAACACTGTGAGGTGCTGAAATGCAGACTATTTTCTCAGGGCTTAACTAATACTTGAAGAGTTGGCATCTGTGACAAATTGGTTCTGGATTATTAGTCAGACTTCAGGCTATCATTGAGGCATCAATCTCTCATTCCGTGGCATCTGCTCATTCACTAACCTGTGTAGCTTTGTGTCAGATAGTCAATTTTTGTCCAAGGATTTGATAGATGTTAATGTGATTGTTTCAGCTACCATCCTTTTGTTCTAGTGATGATGGTTCAAGCTTTACTTACTAAATCTTTTAAGTCTGAAGCTTGATTGGATAATAAGACAGAATTTTTGAATTCATCTTCCCTTCTCTTCTGCCAAAGAACAGAATTCCCTGCTTAAGATATATTCAGTTACTTTGTTTTTTTTGTCCCTGAATTGTAACTTTTCCCTATGCCAAGCTGGAACATTCTAGTGTTGACAGATGTTGCTCCAGGCTACAAGAAGGAAAGCATCTCAATTCCATAACAGTAATACAGCATCTGTATCATGATCAGAAGTAGGCTTTACTAATCTCTCAAAATTAGTGAAAAAAAAAAAAAAGATTTATCTTTATCTTAATATTTATAGAATGGTAGGTTCTAAACACCCAGTCTTAATCAGAGCAGGTTGGGAAAAGAGGTATGCAAAGCACCTCTGTCAAGCAACTTACAGTCGTGGGGTGGGGAGTGGAGATGGGGAAGAGAAGGGGCAGGAATAAAGATACAGAAAATCTCAAAGAAAAACTCACTTTGGAAGGCAATTCTTGACAGATTGATAGCTCTGTGAAATGAGTATGGTGGACAGTCAGGCCGTGTTCTTACACCCTTCCCTTTGGTAAAGGCTGAAAGGACCATTGAAAGCTAATTGCACCCTTCATCTGATCCAGTATAACCACACTTACATCCTCTCTCCATGCCTTTGAAAAACTCTTTTCCCATTAGCTAATTATGGATTAGTTAATAAATTTAATTCCCTGTATTTGGTACCTGATGGTTGGATTGATTGTTTGATTCCTATGCAACTGAAAGTGGATGCTAACCTGACTTGCTTACCGTAAAGCTCTGGATAAAACATTAGCAAGTATTTAGCCAGAGCTATTTACTTAAGTAGGCAGTATGAGCAAATGTTTGTAGTGTTCCTGTTAAAGTATCCAATGTAACTGAATAACCATTATAAAACCCACAGATACCATGGCTGAACAAACTCTAATAATTTCCATAATGACATTTATTCATTTGGGTCTATAAAATTCCACACCCCTAAAATTAAGACACCTGAGCCAACCTAAAAGAAAAAAGAACCCCCAAACCCTTCTGTATGGCAGTTGTAACTAAGTGCTTGCTAACAAATAGGCGCAAGGACAGCTGTATGGCAAACCTTCTGTAGTATGAACTCCAAGAAATTTTCCATGCTAATAATCATAGAATCATAGAACCATTTACGTTGGAAAAGACCTTTAAGATCATTAAGTCCAACCATCAACCATGCCCACTAAACCATGTCCTGAAGTACCTTGTCTACACGCTTTTTGAATACCTCCAGGGATGGTGACTCAACCACTTCCCTGGGAAGCCTGTTCCAATACCTGACAACCCTTTCAGTAAAGATTTTTTTTTCCTTGGAGTCAAAGCTATTTCCACTCTAAAAGATGATGGTATCCAAGGATAGAAAAGATGAAAGGTGCTGTCATCGACTCCTTGCCAGCCCTGGTTGCTAGCTTCCCCAACCTGTTGTCCTATAGACATAGACAGTGTTTTATAATCACAGTCCTATAGTGTAATAATGTAATACAAAAACCTGTGAAAATCTGGATATTTGTTTTCAGTGTATGTGTATTGTATCGTTAATCTCAAAACCCCCACCAAATGCAACTCTTAAAGGAGACGTTTTTCCTTCACATTATAGCTGTGTAAAGGCCCAAAACATTGTTCCTGGAAATCTTTAAATAGCACCAAACTCTACAGTCTTTGCATTCACCTATTCTGTTTAAGAAAGCAGAGACACCACTATTCCCTGAAGCATCAGGCTGCTTTTAGCTTTCCTTTGCCTTTCTCAAAACTCTGACCCCACCAAGAAAAAAAAACCCCAAACAACAAAAAAAACGCAAACCCAACACCCCCACCCCCTTTAATTTCCCAGTGGCATCTTACATGTTGATTCTTTTTGGCATCATAGTTTGGTGCCAAATTTTTTGGCATACTTTGGTGCTGGGATTTTTTAGGGTGGCTGGCATGAAATACCCTGCAGACTACTACAGTACATAGAAGTTAGTTGTCCCTCAGAAGTGTTCAAGAAAAAGTACTTTTGGGTACATGAAATAATTCCTGACTAAGCCCAATTTCCCCTCCCAGAATCAGAAAAGAAAGATATTGTTTTATTGACTTTAATATTAAAGTTTTTCTTCTGACAACAGATGCATAACCATTTCAAATTTTTGTTTGTAGAAAACTGCTCCCACACCATTTTCTTCTTCCTGAGAAGAAATTAGGAAACTTTAAGCTACCATGCCCAGTTAAGCTACCAGAGCCACTGCCCAATTCTGCACTGAGCAGAGACTCCTGAAATGCAGAGACACAGGGATAGCATCTCATATGCAGTGTTATCAAAGAGGTACCAGCTCAAGGTAGAACCCTAATGTACTGGGATTAAGGATGAGGTGAGCTGGAAGCAGCAAAAAATATGGATTTACTATCGTTCACTGGAAGCCAAGTGTCAGAACCTTACTTCATTTAGGCCATTGGCAAATAAATTAAAATAACATCAGAAACTCTGGATTCATGTTAAAACTTCTTGTCACAGTGTAGGAATTAGTACAAATGTCAATCAGCCCTTAATTTGTCTTTTATCTCAAGAATAGTGCAGATATTCACAAATCATTTATTGTCAAACAGTTGAAAATGACTGACCCTGAGATGAGTCCAGGCATTAAAAAACCAAAGCAAAACCCTAACCCCCCACACCCATGCTTAATAACTAGTTAAAAGCTATATGTAACTCCTATATTAAAAGAGCAAAGTGAAGGCAACTGACCTCAGAAGCTGAAAGTAAGACCATCTATGTGAAATTTAATCAACAGTTGTAACTATTGCATGTGTGTTTGGTGATGAAGTGTAAGGCTTATGGATCCCACTTTAATGTCTTCTGGTCTGAAACGGGCCTGTGATCCAGGACACTGCCTGCTGACAACGATTCTGGATTTAGATTTATTTTATTAAATATTATGTTATCTTGGACAGTTATAGTAAGAGGGATAATAGAAATTTTAGAAATGTTTTATTTAAAATGGGACAGATTTTACATGCTTTTACTTGGGTTACCCTAACCATAACATCATTTTTCTTTTTAAACCATAATCTTATATTTCCCATTCTTTTCCATTATCACCCAGTGAAGTAATTTCTGGTTTTAACTATAAATACCAGTTGACAGCTATTTGATTGAATGACTAACAAAGCACTGATGACAATTGATACTACTATCAACATTTTGCATTACCATATCAGATAAATTATATATTAATATAAGGTTGTTTAATCATACCTCATCCCTTTTTAAAAACACAGACTCTAAACCAATCCTTTTTAAATCAGTATTGTAAATAATAATTAATTTTAATGATCATAGTCAGCATTGTGAAATCAAAGCCAAAGTGGAAAAAGAAACCTCACCTAAAACAACAATTAGATTTGAAGTTAGATAAAGTATGTGTCTGATGGAATTCTTTTCTAAAACCTAAGTATTGATCTTACATTTTTAAGGAGATGAGACATATTGCATATAAAATGATGTTCACTGTGAAACTATAACATATGGAATTTTTTTTTTAATTTTCAAAATATCTCAACCAGGGTTATGTGCCTCCTGTGGAAGTGTGTGGTGCAAAACTGTAGTTCCATAATAAAACTAGTATCTGTTTGGTGCTATGGTTTCTCTAATTAGTATTGCTGCTATTACATATCTGTCAAACATAGGATGGACCAACAAAACCTAATTAGCTGTTTAAACTCATTTATGTGCCACATTTAATCTTGTGCTTGTCACATTTAAATTTGTTTAAACCTTAATAATATTCAAGATCATGCACTTGTATTAAAGGCAACATGTGTTTGAGCCATAATGAATTGCTGATATTAAAATATTCATTATGGCTCAGACAACTTTTTTCTCTTTATTTATCTAGGTGAGTCATTTATCTTTCCTATAAGATTTATGAGGTGGTTTTACTCAAACCAATGAAAACCAAAATCTAATAATTTGTTTTGCATTTCTTCTGTTGTTAATTCAGCTATATTCCTGATCACTAAGCCTCTATAATTTTAATATAGAATATGAATCCAGCTGAAAACAAGTGCTTAACTTAATACAAATATTTAATTTGTATTTCACATAAAGCATATATACCAGATTTATTGCATTCAGAGATTCTAAAATATCTGGGAAACAACTTACTGGAGTTTCTTAAATTCTTTATAAATATTTTGCTAAGGATCTGTAAGAGATATGGAGCTACTTTAGCTGTCAATATCAAGATGTAATAATTTCCTGTAATAAAAAGAGATGTTAAGAAATGGCATCATTTAACCTATGCATCTTTGAGTTCACATTCTGAAAAGCAGCAGCATATGTTCACTATTCTGAGATGTCCTACTGGTCCATCTTAGGCATTGGTAATTTAATAAATACATGTTATTAGGAAGTAATAGAAAGTGATACCAAAAACAGAGCAGTGGTTACTATATGAGTATAATACTTGCATTAAAGTTTTATACATAAAGAGGATGTAGGACTTCCTAAAGGAGGGCAATTAAGCAATTGATTTTTAAGGCTCCTTAATGCTTTCGTCAAACAAAGCCAGTTACAGAAAACAGGTACCAAGGGCCTTCACAGAGCTTTGTGTAGGAAACTAATAACGAGCTATGACAGACATATCTAACTCAAGAATTAGGCTAGTGGATCTTCAGAGGCTTAGACCAGATCCTGAGAATAATTTCTGCATGTAACAACATTGATACATCCAAATGCTCCAAATGCTTTTGAGGAGCTAAACCTTAGGCTAGACTCACAAAGACAAGGTTTGGGCACACTGACAAATGCCAAACTTCACTTCATGATGCTGCATTGCAAAAGGTGTTTACGTGAAATGCAATCACACTCCTAAGACTTGTCCTAGTAAGAAACAGCAGTGATAGGAGGCAATTGTCTTGTGCAAAACCTTGATAAATCTAAAAATCAAAGACTTCAAACCCTATCTCCTGACTTTTAGAAGCATTTCCTTGCTACTGCCTACAGTCTGGGCAGGATCATTCAGCAGGGCTGTTGTATTTATCACTATGTAGTCAAGAATGCAAAAAAACCCAACAAAACCAAACTAAGTCAATGATTAAATATCTCATCTGGAAAGAGAAGGAAAACTTATGTTTCCAATCCCATATTGTAAGGACTGCTATAGTATTTTAAAATTAAAATATTCAGTAGTTAAAATACAATATTCTCATAAAGTATTTAAAAAAAAAAAAAAACAAAACACTAACTTTACATAGTGGCTGTGATCTATACAGCTTGGATAAGCCTATACTGCCTCAATGTCCAGAATCAAAATATAGCCAAAATATTTTGCTTATATTAATTTGAAGGGGAAAAAAAAATCCTTATCTTGGAAAGAGTAACAGTTTTCAAGTGCAATAATTTTAATATGTACATCATAATAACCTTGTACACTAGTGCTAATAACAGGAAATAGTGCTAATATACTGTAAAAAGGCTATTTCCTGTTTTCCTAGACAGCTTCTAAATAAATATACAGCTGCAAGAATTTCAAGCTCCAAACAATAAATACCATTAACACCTTGTGGGGAGCTGTGCAAACAGAAATAAATTCTAGGTAAATACTTTTGTTTATCTACTAACCTTACACACCTTTTGTCACCTGTCACACAAAACCATTAAAAGACGTAAGTGGCTATCTAAAAGGGGATCTTTTTCTCCTTTTATGATTAGGTAATATTATTGTACATGATCCTGGATGAGGATATCTACAGGAAGGAAGTCAATATTTTTTTAATACACAGGGGCATGTATATAAATATTTGAGTACTTGCATTGAAAAGAGATGGTGAGAAAGTAGTAGTATTATACTAATCAAAATCAGCTGGTAGACATTTTTGCCTTAATGAAATTACTTCATGTATCCTACTTCAAGATCTTTAAGGTAGGAAAAATAATATGAAATTCAAAGATAGGCAAGGAGTATCTACTCCCAGGAAATGAGAGATACATGCAATAAGATTTCCCCGATAAGCTAAGAATATATATGCAAAATGAAAGACCAGCTTTTTTCATGTTTAATAAAACTTTTTAAATAAGAAAGGTAAGGCAACAGTTGAAATATGGTTTTTTCCTCTTCAATTCTCTCTGACCTGAATGGGAGTTTGCCACACAAAGTGTCACCATGAATCCTCTAAAATCCTAGACTAAGTTTTCCTGATACATCTAATATTGTGAATTTGAACAACAGAAGTCTACACGCAGTGTTGTTGACATTCATGTTATGACAAAAGCCTAATTTTTGCTTTAGACACTACTAAACTGTCAGGGAGGAAGATATTTACTTCCATGTCTGTTAACTACTTTGGTTTTTTTCTCTCTTTTTCATTATCTGCCCTGATTAAAGAGGTCGATTCTTATTCTATGTTTGGTGTACAGAGAATAAATTCATAACTGACCTTGTCAATACAATTCTTTGTAAGTGGCAAGTTGCAAGTCCTTTTGCACTGCTTTGTTGTCCAGACTAAGGTAGCCCGATTTATTCAGATTATCACATTTTCTAAGCTGTTACCCTTCTGGCAGCTATCACTCTCCATCAGAGTCATAGGCCTAAACCAGCACCTTATTATTTCTATATCTTCAGACAAATGTCTTGTTGATACGGTTGCAAACAAGATTCATTCCTTGCAACAGGCAGCCAGTGTTGATTCATTCAACTTTATAGTCCTGTAATCAGCAGGAAACAGCTATCAGGTAGTCCCCATTATATTTTAAACTGGATTGACTAGCTCAGCTCATGCCTTTCTTCACTGAATATAATGAAACCTGAGGTGAGTAGCTTTCCTACATTTGTGCCCCATTTAAGTGCTTAGAAGTAGATAAGATGAAGGCTTTAAGTACTGTTTTAAATACAGTCTATACTAAATATATTGAGACACTTCTCCAGTTTGCTTTTAAGATTGCTATGTAGACAATTTGAAAGTCTGATTAAAATACAAAATAAAGTAATTGGAAAGTTTATATTATGTCACATGCTGTCAAGTCTCCTCCTTTTAGTAGGGAACAGGCTATGTAACAATTGTAACATAACATTTTTCAGAAATGTTTTCCTGCAGTTAAGTCCATTCAAACATCTGTCTTCTGCCAGTTAAACTGTAAAATGCGTATACGTAGTCTAAAAAGCCATAATTCTGATATATTTAGAGCATAAAAAGCTATAAAATACTCTGTTTCCCCAAAATGTAGTGAGCTCATACCCACTGATGCTGAGCTGGATGCTTGGATGGTTTCACCAGTAGAAATATATTGGAGAAAGCAACTACAATGGTACCACATGACTTGTGTTTACAGTCAGTGTAGCTGCTCCAAGGAGAATGCAGTTTTTTCAGCTTACATGTGGTGCAATGACTAACAGGCCAAAGAAGTGTTCCAGAAATAAAGCAAATTGGAAAACAAAGCAGAATCTCAAAAAAAAAAAAGACAAAAAAAAAAGACAAAGAAGAGAGAAAGAAGCAAACAAGGGTATGTAATTTCTTTGGACCCAGACTAACCATGACACTGTATGAGTTCCCTGTCTTAAATCACATAAATCAGATAAATCAGACTTTTAGTGTACTCCCTCTATAAAACAGCTTGCTGCATTTTTTTATAAATTATATATTCTTTCCCAAGCGTTACTTATAAATCAAGTAGCAGAAACCTAATCAGAAGAGTTGTGATGATCACATGTCATTTTGTCATCTATGCCTTCTTGAACAGAGGACTGGAAATGCTAACCCATCTCCTAAAACATGCTATTGCAGTAATGCAGTTTTGAAAGTCATATGAATATTGCATCTTACATTTATCCTATCTGCGCAGACCAGCGGCATGATGATGCGCTGCATATGGAACAAAGAAACTGCATAGTAAATCTGCATAGCAATGTTCTATTCCTACATTTAGGCTTCTAAAATTGTCACAAAATAAAATAGAATGAGCATTAGAATACACCATGCTTCTTAGACAATTTCATCATAATTTGTCATTCATTCCGAGATATTCATTTGTCTAAAAGCAATTAAAGCTTAATTGCTGCATAACCTGAATAATTTAGAAATGCAAATTAGGATAGCAGGCAAGCAAGTATGTGTTCATTAATTTCTTTGTTATCACCATCTGTTTAATTAAAAAAATGAGTTTTACTGAATGACAGCTTGCTAACTATATAAACGTTTTCCTTAATTGAAAATGTCTTTTGCAATTGAGGTCAGCATCTGACAAAAATTGTTTGAGCTTTTGCAAAAACATTTTATCTAAACAAATTGTAGTATTTTTAAATTCACATTAAAAAACATTGCCAACATATGCAATGTAATTCAAGAAGTGACATCTTCACTTCTTAATGCAAAGTCATAATTTTAGAAAAAAATCATTGCTTTGGAAAAGTGATGATTATTACAGTTGATTTGTTTTTTCTCATGATAAGTATATGCAATGTATCATCTTTATTATAGATTATTTTGAAAACTTTTATAAAATCCAGACTCAAAACATGAGTACCTCTGGCAAGAAAGAATCATCTTAAGAAGGAAGGAATGCTTCAAAATACAGATTATACGACGTGGTCTTTGCATTAGGGAATGCAGTTTTTCAAGTAGAATCTTCTTTATAAAGAAGCTAATTCTTTACATAAGTATACAACTCTTCATACCTGATGTATATCAGACTCCTTTTATTCATTCAGGGGGAAAAAAAAAAAAAAATTATTCTACTACCTTAATGCACTTTTTAATGTCCTATGAATACCGGGTCTTACATTTACCTTGTCTGTTTAGACCAACTCAAAACTGTGTACTTGAGGGATGGATCTATAAATAATTTACATGCCTGCAAGCCCACTGTGTTTCAACTAGGATTTAAGCTAATAGTACCATACTTTCTAAGAGATCAGTAAACTAATTATCTAGGACTGAAATCCCAGAGAAGTGAAGAAGGGCAATGTTATACTACTGTACTAAAAACTTGTCAATTATTCACCTTATGTTGTTTACACAATTAATCATAGTACTTTGTTATAGTTTAAGTTATATTTGGCTTCTACTTTCTTTTCTCTTTAAGAGAAACTTTATATTAAGACCTCTGCATCAGTACAAACATATTTACAGAGTGCAGCAAAAGGCCTTTCTCAACTGAAGGCAACAGTGGTAACAGGTGTAGGTGGTGAGAAAGATGACAAAGCTTCAGAGATTTGCACTGAAAAAAACCCCAACCCAAAAATACACTTTCTCTCATGCTACTACTTGCTGTATCCCCTTTCATAGTAAATTACTGGGATAAATGTGAGCTATGTATTGCCTTTGTCATATTTTATTACTGGACAAAAAAACCCCAAATATGCAAGGTCAGGACTGTATCCACCCCCCAAAATAAAAATGTTAACTGACCAATCTCACTGGGTAACAGCATAAGAATGCAAAATTAGGGCTAGACTGCAAGGCTCAGTCATGTGATTTGGCAATTCCCTTGCGTGTAGTCTCTCTATACTCAAATGATCTTTAGATCTTCTAAGTGTTGTATAAACATCATCTGACATTTGCAGGCTCTTCCTCACATATGGAAACAAACATTATGATTCTCACTTAACACTTTGGGTAACACACAAAGATTAAGCAACTTTTCCACAACAGAAGAATCCAATGGGAATGCACATTAAGAACCTCAAACCTGTATGTGGGCTTTATTTGTTAGAGACAAACTTTCATGCTGCTTCAGTTGCACATTGTTACTGTGGGCAGATCCATAACGAATTCCTTATGAACTAAAAAAAATCCTGGTAAATAACTGCAAGAGATTTTTATTTTCTTATGATTTGGAGTCCTTCTAAAACATGAGTGTGGAAATCTTTATGAACATGTTCTCATGGAATTACAGTGAAACCACATGGATGATTTAGCAGGTAACACAATACAAACACTTACGCAGGAAACACAGGAAGGTGAAAAATAGTGGAGAAAAGCAGCAAATAATCCCACTGAATAGGATTTGGGGAAAATTCATAGTTTTCCCTGGTTGTATATGAGAGCAGCACTGAGCACCTGACACTTATTTGGAAAACTAAGATCCTCTCCCCTGTCACAAAAGTATATTAAAGATAGGTAAGTAAGGATGATGAAAAACTTTAGCGCTATAATTATTTATAAAAATAATTTCCATAGAAACAGAAAGTGAAATATATGAAAGCATAGCTTAAAATATAAGCCAGAGATACTGATTTTATTCTAAACCTGACACTTCTAATCTGCAATGAAAGATTAAAACTCAACAGCTATTATATATCTGTCATACCACAGTATGTGACAGTACTAAAGCTGCGTTAAATATTTTTAAATAACCAATGGGAACATAATATACCTTTACAGAAAAACATACTTTAAATCATCAACATTTGTTTGTCCAGCATACCTGGCATCATTCGAGTTTTCCATTCCTCCTGTACCAGCCAGTACCAGGGATATATTCATGGGCCATGACACAAAATTATCAGATATCTCAGAAGTATAAGAGGCTATGTAAACCTAAGAGTTTTGCCTTGAATAACTTCTACTATGCCCCAGACCCTGCTTCTGTGCAAGATCTGTGGCAATATACACAGTAAATACCTTAAAAAAACACCAAACCAAAACAAAAACCAAACCAACCCAAACACACAAAACCAAAAAACCCAAGCAAACACCATCACTAAACCATAACTTACAAGTCCTTATCAGCATTGGTTTATCAGCTACAAATTAACACTTCTAAACATTGGGAGTGTGCAAGTACCATGTTTATGTTTTTATGCATCCAAGGATCAGTTTGGCTAGATATTTTTCATCCTTTCACTAGATGGCAATATTGCATTACATTCCAGTATACAAGTAATGCTTAAATAAACAAGGCACAAAGAAGGCCAAGTAAACTGTATCAGTGTATTGAAAAAAAATTAAGGGATAATTTAATTAAAAATTAACTTCAATATCTTGTATTTCCACAAATTCTCTCACTAGGATATTGCTTCATTTTTCTCTTTGATAAACTATGCCCCAGTTCTTTGACTGTATAGTGAGATTCTGCTTTTTTTTTCCCCTGAAAATGATAGCGATGCTACCTTTACTAGTTCCCATTGAGAAGGATTGTCAATTCCTATTTCTATATACATGATAACTAAAGGGAAACTGAAGTCTAAGTGAAAAAACTCTTAATGTTATTATTCAAAATCATTAGCAGTTTCTTCATGACTCATGTTTATGTGGTGGCATTGTTTGGGATCCTTACTGCGTGACATTTCTAACCCATATAGCTTGCTGAATTTTTCCCTATACCTCAACCATAAATCACATGGAATTAATTCTCTTGATCCTCAGTTTAAAAATGTGTGTTTGCACTCTTTTTTGTATCTTTACAGCAAGAAATAAGTGAAGCAGGAAATATTAGATGAGGCAGGAGAATGATTTAATGGTTAAAGGAAAGGAAAATGTACTCAGAGAAGAATGAGAAAGTTACAGTGACAGGACCTGCTACAGAGATGTGTTCTAAGCGTTAATTGGACCAGGAAACAGAACCTCAGTCAAGCCTGCATGCTCAAGCTATTAGGCAGAAGATTTTTTTAATTTTTTTTTTTCCCCTCCAGATTCTCTAGCTGTATAACCTCAACAGGAAAGATTGAAAGAGTTTGATTTCAGATGACTGAACACCCATATGCTTCAGGCATATTTCTGGTTGGTAGGAAATAAGGTATTTAAGATTCAGTTTTCAAGAGCTGATAAGAACTAGTGCTAGCACACACAACCTGCTAGTGCATACAACCTGCAGAATCTAGAGCAATTGTTTTGATGATGAAAGGTGATTAAGAACCAGTCCTGATGACAGTAGCCTTATTTTCCTTACACAAAGCTAATCTTCTCCACTGGAAAACTTTTACAGGTTGGCAAATCAAAGAAGTCTGAAAAACAGTTCCCTACCTCCTGGGCCACTGGTTATCAAAAGGACTTGACAATTCTTTCTTTGGCTTTTAAAAAGTAATCTTGTGTGATCCAGATAGGATTGACTGCTGGGTGTTCCAGCTGTAGCATTTACTGTAATAAGATACCAAACTTTTTACAGGGACAGAAGCACTTCCTCAGAATTAGCAGAAGATAATTAGAAACAACAATCCAAAATAAATATGCCCAAGGGAGATGTATGTAAGAGATAGCCAAACAGTTAATTCCAGTAGGCATCCAAGAACTTACAGTCCAGCATTGACTTACTAATGACTATGCGTGTAACAGCTGTAAACCAAGGCAATAAACCTTGTATTAGAGCTTATTATAGGCTATTCATTTCCTGACTGAACTAGAAGATCATTATGCTCTAACAGAGATGATAATTTCTGATGTGAATCTTTTAGGACCATAAGTAGCTCCTTCTAGGTACATATCATTGAAAGCAATCTGTCATTGTAACAGGCAACTGTACCACATAATCCATTTCATATCTTTTATTGACCTTTCCTCCTATTTGAGTCCTTACTTAGATCGTCACTGCTTTCAGGATATTTACTCTAATTAATTTTAATTTTAAAATTCTGATTTACAAGCTAAACCCTTTTTTCTTTTAATTTTATGTTCCTCAGCAATACAGATGCATTAGTCCTTTTTCTTCTCCAGTGTTTAATTTCTGAATATATTTTGAACCAGAATCTACTTTAACTCAAGGTCTCTGTCTCTGTCTTTTGGTGGATTTTTTTTTTTTTTGGGGGGGGGGGGGGGGGAAGGAAGGCACAGGGCGAGCAACCCAAATTGTTTACAAAGAAAACTCTTTGCCTCCAAGCATCGATCAGCTGCTGGCTCATGTTGGTGAAAGTAAAATGGAATTTGTCAGCATGATTTCTAATCATGTTGCTTGAGAATGATTTCCATATGAAAGAAGCGAGGAAGCATGAGGAATTATTAACTAATTTTGCCACATATCATATATGTAAGATATAAGCAAATTTCTTCACCTGCATGGGAAATAAAAAAAAATCTAGTAGTCATGACCCCACCAAATGTCCTTAATCATGGGTTGGTTTTGTTTTTTTGTTTTTGGAAAACTAGTATGGCCAATTTCAAATACAAGAGCCTACAAATTGTAACTTTTCTAATCCATGAACAATCGCACCTGCCTTCATTATAACATCCAACATACACCACCAAAATTATAAAATCTAGCCAAGCTCTTGCTCTGAGGAAAAATTTGCTATCCCAATAATTTAAAGATGTTTATACAACAACTATACTCCCCTAGAACAGAGGGCATATCTGAAAGACCCATAATGCAATTTCATTTCAGGCAAAAAAGAAAATTCATGTTATTTGACATTCTTGATTTCCACATAGCCTGGGACTTGTATAGATGAATACAGAAAAAAAAAATTAAAAAAAATCATGGAACAGTTAGTAGAAGAAGATTATACCTTCAAAGAAATCTTCTCTGACTCATCCATCCTAGTTTTCAAAAATTGCAAAAATCCCGTTCTGCCTGTAACCAACATAACTTCCTTTGGCTCACCTGTTCTTACTAGTTTTCTTTCAGGTATGGCCTAACAACTGGTCTCGACTTACATTTAGCACTGGAATATGCTGTTTTAACTCCACCTAAAATCCAACAGAGACCCATTTATGCTGGAGCTGTCTGCGTTTGGTTTTAGCGTTTCTTCCCCCCCTCCTTCCAATTACATGAGTTGGTATAATAAAAGACATTAGCTCTGCCTACAAACTTCGTCCTACTAAAGAGCCTTTGTAACAGCAAAACGCCACTGATATCTTTCCCTGGAAAGAGATATAGTGAAAATGCATGGAAATAAAATATATCTCATCTAGTTCCTTACTGCCTTATGCAATAATACCATCCATTTGACCATGGAACAACACAAAGGTAATTGGATTTTTGCTCTCGCTAATTCCAGTGAAAGGCTGTAGAACCTTACTACTAATCAATTAGAAATATCTTTTGGCTTCTAGTGAGATTTTGTATATGGACAATCCACTTATTTTTCTTATTTCATCAGTAACATTTATTCTGAGCTTATGCGGTATTCAGGAAAAGCAGTCATATCTTACAAGGCTAAAGAAATTGCTGGTTTCTAGACAGTTTGCATAAGATTGCTCCATTCCATTTTATATATGTTCCAGTTTGCATTCATCTGTATTAAGCATGGGAGACAAGTTATAAACTGTGTTCAAGGCCCTCTCTGCACTTACTGTGCAATGAAATAAATTCTTCCATATTTCTGGCAGGAACACTTTAACTAATATGGCTTCACATCCCCATGAATACACAGAAGAAACAATGCTGAAATAAAGATTTTTAGGAACTACTGTTTGCCACAGTGACCTTGGGCATGTTATCTACTACTGGATTGTAGCTCTGTGACAAGCACCAAGAAAAAGCATAGCAAATAGTTGTACCATTCAAGAAGTAGTTCAATGACTGTATTCCAGTTCGGGGTTCTAATGTATCATCACATCGGTTTCAGTCATGGAAGGTTATTTCGTTCTAACACATTGATTTTCCTCACTGCTTCCTATTTTCTTATGGGAGGGAGAGAGAAGAGAAAGAAAAAGTCTCATCAATTTAAAGGCTGAGGATATGTTTTGCTCTTTTGAAGAGGTTAGAAGAAGGTGAGGTTAAGGAGTAAGCTTAATGTACCATTTTTAGTATTCTATTTGAATAAAATCTAAATTAGAGAAGATGTATCCCAGAGTATTTTTGAAGTGCAAGATGCAGGATACTATTGAACTTCTCCCTTTGTTTATTAAATTGGTAGTAGAATAACAAATGCATCCTCATTTAAAACCATATTTAGTATGCAAATCACTAATAAGGAGGGTTTGTAAAAGCTCTGTTGCAAATTGTGTATGAACTTAAAGGGTAAAGTAGTCAGAGGAAAAATGGTTTGGGTTTTAAGTACTTTAAAGCCTTTTACCAAACTTAGGTATGCTATTTATTATAGCTATATAACATCATCTTTACACCTACAAGGGCTTTTAGTGAATACTGAAAATGTTTTCTGCATATCAAACATTCACACATCAAATACAAATGGTGAATGGGCATTCTGGTTGCAATATACATCAAGGAAGCACTGCCAAACTCCAACGGCAGCCTCATTATTTCAGAATCCTGACTTGTGGCTCAGAAGACTAAAGGAACTAAGAATGCACCCGACAACTTATATTGTTATATATGAATATTTGGTTTTAGTAAGTTACAGTAATTCAAAGCCGGCTCTAAGCAGAGTTCTCAGACATGTCTTGTTATCTGTAAATAAATAAAAGGTAAATAGATCAAACAACACGCATCTTGCTGATGTAGAAGTATGCTAATATTCTCTGGAGAGACTATAGTGACCAAATGGTTGAGGTACAATCTGATAGCAATTCTCTTTCCTCTGCGCCAGGATGTAAGGGACAACTGCCCTTTTTCTTGACAGTACCACCACTAATTACACTTCAAGGTACGGTTTTATGCACAGTCTTATAGGTAAATCAAAAAGAGAAATCTGAAAACTTCACATTTTAAAGAACAGTCAAACTACCATCTCAAGACATAAATTTAAAAATTACCTGTCAGAAAATAAATAAAAAGGGCTAATTTTTTAATTATAGGTTGGATTTATAATGATTTCTTGAGAACTCTCTGTAATCCACAATAAGGAAGGGAGGGGGGAAATCGCATTGCAATCAGCTCATCCCATGATATTTCTTTCATTTAAGGTCAAAACCTCATTTCAATATAATGAAATCTAAACCTAGACATTGGTTTTTATTTGCCTCTAACCTAAAATTCAGCTCAGAACATAAAACGAAGTCACAGCTTAATAGCTGTACCTCATACAAATGCCAGAAAACATGGATGACCCGGGAAGCAAATGCCATCTCTGATTTTTAAAATGCTCAGATAATATTTGGTAGATTCTGAACTGACTTTGATTTATTCTAGTGAGTTCAACATTGTTTCCTTATCAAACATGAGATCCTTTACTACAGCGATATCTGCTATTCACAATCTGTTCACAAGTTTTATGCATGCACTGAATGTTCAAGCAGTTTTTCAAGTATCATAATGTTTTTCTCATTAGAGAAACAATTACAAAATTGCAATAAAAAGTAATTATTTAAGTTTTGATTAATCAATCTCTACAGATCATGTGACTGATCTGTAGAACTAGATCTATTTACTGCTTCCCTCACATATTTATCTGTCCCTGAATCAGGATACAAATTCATAATTTCTCAGAAAATGTGGACTATACACACACACAAATGTAAGAGAAACTTAGAGAGATAATATTTATTAACCGCTTCCAGTAATAGACCATAAACATGATCAATTATTTAACTACTTCTGATAGCAATGAAGTGTAAACTAATGTATTTCTTAATGTCATTTTACTTAATTACTATCTTCCACTCAAGAGTGGCAACACATGAGGTAACACATGAGCCTGATAAGACAGTGACAAAAGAAATACTAGAACTTTGTTTTTCTGGCAACTGAGGAGGATCTAAGGATTTAAGATGAACTTATGGAACTCTGAGGCCATCTGAGAAATATGTACTTATTAAAAAAAAGAAACCACAACAATAAAACAAACAAAACCCACCACACCACACAACCTTACTTGAGGCAGGTTTTAAGGTAAGAATCTTTTTGGTGCAGCCAGCCAATATTAGCATTCTTTCCCATAGAGAAATAAGAATTTCTGCAAGAGAGTAATGAATATAATGTATCTGCTGATCTTTTAAAGCCTTTATTGACAAAGAATATTTAAATAATGCTTCAAGCAGCAACTTTTTTGTCTGCTGAGAATGACTTCTCCAGCCTGTGTATTCAATTAATTTACTAGTGGCAAGCGGATGATTCAAAAAACCATCAGCTACTCTAAATAACCCCCCAGAGCCCCCACTGTTCCTTCCCTCCTCAGCCTTTGGCTGATAGTATCTCCCCAGTCCATGCTGTTCCTGTATATTGCAGGCCTCATAAAAAGGCTTCAGGCAATCACTGTGTTCCTGGGAAGGAATGGTACAAGACAGCAAATGGACCAAGGAGACAGAGTTCACAAATTAAATTAACAGGTATTTTAAAGCAGCAATGAAATTATATATTATGGAACTTCAAAGCTCAATACTCATGTAGTCTTTCCCACTGTCCTGTAAAATCTATTTAACATTAAAAAAAGTCAGGGAGATCTAATCCCAAGTCTGCTAGATTTTAAGTAACCTATTGATACAGGATGACTAAGGCATTTCAGTGACTGTAGCTGAGTAGTGCAGAAGAGGATTATATCAGCACCACCCAACAAAACACACACTGTTTCCTCAAGTTCAGTTACCTGTTCATGCAACTACTTCTGCATTAGAAGTTAATGGGGGCCAAGGTAATATGAAAATCAAGGTTTTAACTATGTATTTAAGTGAGAACTCTTGATGGGAGAAGTTTGGAGTGTGGGGTTTTATTTTTAGTATTTCTAGCAGTAGCTAGGTTTTCCAGATGGAAAGATGATGCTACAAAGCACAGCATATATTTGTCTCTATGAATTTCCGTTGTTATGTCTCTGGCTGAATATTCATTACGAACTGATCAGCGTATTTTATTGGTATGTCCCACACAGATTGGCTCTGGCTCTTACTGCCTATCAACACGTTGATTCACCAACTGGTAGACCATTTTATTTACTAGGTTTTTTCAGGGCTAATATTTAGAAAGAAAAAAAAAAAAGCTTAAAAGAAAACATGAAAATAACTAAAAAAATTGAAAACAGGAAAATAAAAGAAAGCCCTTATCAAATATGGGATTCCATCCAATTCTATTCAGTAACTATAAAGAAGCACGTCACTGTCCAAGCTCAGCCTAATCAGTACCCTGCAGTATTGGTGTTTCCACATTACTGCAAACAGCTACAACTGACCCAGGCAAAAGCTTATTGAGGCAGCACCTCCTATCTTCATTCGCCAGACGTGCATAACAGGAACAATACTTATTTGTTTTTAAAAGTCTAATAATTCAAATCCGAAGTGTCTTGCACTCTACTTGGAAGCTGCTGCCGTATGTCAGAACATCCACTGGGCCAGTGTGATGAGGCTCAGCTCCCTGAGGTTCAAGCATTACTGATGGCATTTTCAGATATAACTCTATATAGAAGTACGTCTCAAAGTCTATTTCTGAACCATTTTGATAACTGCCATATTATTTTTACCTTGTTTCCTGTAAAGACAGAATAATACTGACTAGAAAAGACATCGCTGTGTTACACTACTTTTCAGTCAGTGATCTGTGGCCCTTTACTATTTTCAGTGTCAAATTACAGTCAGATTATATAGAGATCATAGATCACTCGATATTTTGTTACATTTGTCTCCGATTCATACTAACTAACACTTCCAAACCAATTCTTCAATACAGTCAAACTGTTTGACATTAGGCACCCCCCAAATGAACCTTGGATGGAAACCTGCAATTTCAACGGACTTCAGATGTATTAACCTACCCCAGAATCAGACAGCAGATGAGCAGGAATGAGTAAGTCAGACCAGTGGTTCAAGTGAAGCTATTAAAAGTCTGGTGAGAACTACAAAGCTCCATACAAAACTTCAAATTAATCTTTTCCAGATGGAAAAAGAAAATGCTTAGAAGAAAAAATTGGAATGAGTTTAGCCCTGTGCCTAGTAAAGGTAGCATCTCTCTTTCTGTCGTAAGCCCATAAGACACACATGTCTGGGGAGATACCTATTTGACAACCAGCGTATACTTCCATCTGACTGCACTTAACCTGGCTGACTTACATTAGTTCAGCAGCCAGCCCCAAATGTATTTTCCTGGGCATAATGAGACATAAAGAAGTGCTACACAGAATCACTGTTCACATTCTTTGAGTACAGAAAATTCTCATTTTCACAGAATACAGTGAAAAAACATACTGACAATATAGCTGATAGCTGCTCTTATAGTACCAGCTAAATACTATGGGCTGAACCCTATTTTACCTAGGGATTAATTAGCGAAGTATTTAATTCATACTGGAGAGTCTTTTCCAATTTGAAGGAAGAGGGTAGAGACCTTGCATAAATGAGAATGAGATACTTAAAAAGACTTGCGACGTGTCATTTAAGAACTTAAATTTTAGGGACCATTTTTTCTTTTTAGTGACACACACTGAAATTTATTATCACTTGCAATATGGATAGCCTTCCAGGAAAAGAATATGAAACCGATAAAGGGAAGATAAAGGCCACTGTCAAAAAAATGCCAGTCATAACACTGATGAACTTTGTACTGCAGGATTTATAAATAAAATTATACAGAGAGAGTCAATACACCTTCATAATGATGACAGGAAGTTTGAATGATAAATTAAAAGAACTGGAAAGCCACTTCCAAAGGAAAATGAGCAGCTCCTTATTTAAGTTTTACTGGTTTCCTATTCTTCTCATGCACCACAGCCCACCAAGCACATCCTTAAAAGGCAGTTCGTTTTCAGTACTGAAAACACTATGTCATTGTTCCAGACCAATAAATAAATAAATAAATACTTAGATTCTCAGACATGCTACTTTAATGACTCCTTGAAGAGCATATATTTCTACTTTTGGTAATTATAACTTGGAATTTTGTTTAATTTGTTTCAGCTTAGAGTCATGTTTCATGTGACAACTCTTAACTGCTTTGCTGAAACATTTATATAAAATCAGCATCATGGAACAATAACTAATTTTTTTTTAAATAAATGCTGTGATTTGACATTTTATGAGTGAGTAGCACTTAAAAGCGAGAGCAGTAGAAGTGTATGCCCAGAGTGCCAAAATTGCTTTCATGTCCTGCATATAATTCAGGTTTAAGAATTGATTATTATAGCAAACCATGAAAATCCAATATTTAATCTACTTACAAGGAATAAGTCATAAAAGCTGATACATTCTGAAAGGACACGTTGTGCTCACAGACAAAGCAACATTTTTTGTATGGAAATAAGAGCAACATTTATTTATCACAATAGCAAATGAAATCCTCAAAATATCAGATGGTTTAGTTCTCAAACATTTCACTGCTCCTAGTTCTATGTATTGTCTTGCAATCAAACTGAACACACTATGCATTTTGCTATGTCTCATACATGTTCAGATCCACATGATCATAACTGTAGTCTAGGTTGTATATGCAATTCAGCATATGTTAGCAATTGTTTTGACCTATTTTTTAATTACTAAGCCAGTAAAATTTGAAATAATAAAATATGTATGATTATTTTTATTTAATATAGAATTGTGTCCACATTAAATGGGCAAAGGAAATGGAAAGCTTTTGCTTTTCCTTGAAGAAAGGCTAAAGGACAGAAGGAAATTCTAAGACTTATGAGTGCTGGCACACCAAATAATCCACATTCACCTGGAAAGTGTGCTTTAGTAATGCAGGAGTAACAGTCCAGCCATTCTCTTTCTAATAACTGAAATTTTATGAAGATCAGATTGCACACAGTGCCGTGACATTGTGGCTTCAGCAATACTTCTGCCAGCAATTTTTTGTCCTTCTGTTAAAGCAGCATATTTTAGAAACGTATTTCACTAAGTGCCAAGATTATGAGGACTACTTCAAATCCCTATTGGGCATATTATTTTGGCAGAGTAGAGCTGTGAAATAAACTTCATATTGAAATGTTTGACTAGAGAACCTCCTCAAATAGCATGCTCAAAGATAGCTTTTGGTTTAAAATCTTGGAATCTGATTCTGACGATGTTCCTTTCATCAACAGTGCTCAATAGTATAAAAATATACAGAGCAATTCAAACATCAAATAGAAATTCAGTGATTTTCCTGAAGTGAGTCTTGCAAATACTTTTAAGCTGTACCTCACCCTTATCCAACACTACTATCTTATCGAATTTGGTAGGTTACACAGTTAGGAGCGCTTTGTAGTATAACTGATGGAATGAACTGAACATCTTAATTAACATATAACATACTTCTTATTGTACCAGTAGTGTCTATCTGATTTAACACAACATACATATCAAGTCAGTGAGTCAAATGTTTCTAACATATTCGCTTCTAATGAGGTAAATATAAAACATATTAAAGCTTCACATATATAAGTTATGTTTATTATTATTAAATAAACTGAACTTATTATATAAGTTTATTTTTTTTTTTTGAAAAAGAAAATATCTTTTTTTTTATTATAACTAAAGTTCACAACAGCTGAGTTGGTTTTAATAAAAATAAAACCCAACATCCCCAAGACCTTTTAAAGAGATTGTGTAGATTTTATTTAATAAATGTGAAAATATCATGTCATGAATTAAATATTTTTATACCTCTTAAGCAACAAAGTAATAGTATGGTACACTGGCCTCATCTAGGAAGTGGTGATGACATTTTAACTTACATCAGTAAATAACTTGGGTTTGCTTCCTGAAGTGCTGACATATCATCCTTTCAGCACAACTATGAATGCCTTTAGATTTATTTTTTTAAAATTTCATTTATTGTAACAGTTAAGGCGCTATTTCCTTACCAGACAGCAGCTGATTTCACATTTCTTATGTAATCTAATAGCAATTGAGTGCTATGTCTCCCTATCCATGTTCTTTCTTCACAGGAGACAGAAATATGTTCTTATCCCGAGGTATGAGAATTGACTAGTTCAAGCTGTACTTTTTACTCCTCATTTGTCTAGTTTAATCCCTGATCTGTCACTAAAGATATTGGCTATTACACTAAGGCAAAATAAAATATTATAAGCACAAATCTATAGCAGAAAAGAAGACCTTGCTTAACGTTAATACCATTAAGATGAAAGTTCAGCCTTAGAAAGGTCTTCTGCATGATCCAAGAGTGTGATGAGCCTCTTGTATCTTAATAATACAAGATTTTACTAAGGGACAATGTAGTCTTTCAAAAAAATATATTTTCTCTTGTGCCAAAAAAGTTTTCCTTTCTACTAATTTAGTATTGTTGTTATATTTATTGTAACTGGTTGCAAGTTGCCACTACATAAGCTATCCCAATGACCTAATTTCATTTATCATAACAAAAAGTGAAATTTGGGAAGAAAGAATAAACATTCTGTTTTGTATCATTTACTGTTAGGAAGAACTAAGAGTTACAGAATAAATTTTCCTAGATGTGTTAGATATCTGATAGAGCTCTTGTTTTCCTCTTAAAAAAAAAAAAAAAAAAAAAGAGGAAGTAAGCTTGTTGGGATTTTTTTTAAATTTTGGATTAACAATTACGTTGAAAAATCTGCATTACTAATTGGAAGATTATTTCCTTAGTGGAACAGAAGCGTAGCCTACATCACTTGCATCAAGTGACTTCACAGTTTTCCAGTTCTAAAAGCACTTCATGGGCTAATCAAGTATGTTCTTGGGATACTCTGCAAAACTGCTTAATTTGTGCCTCTGTCTGTGTATATACATATATAAAATTAAGAAGTTCTCTAAGACTTCAATTTCAGCTAGACTTATCCACAAGATCTCAGGCAATATCTTCCCCCAGCTTGTCTGTACTAAAGATTACATAAGAACAGTAAATAGTAATAAACAATGTCTCTGCAGCTAGAACACAGGTATACATGACATTTTGTACACACTCAATCTGCTCTGGAGGAGAACATACAGAATCACTATAAGAATCCTGACTTGTTTCAACATAAGTTCCAAGCAATGAGGTGTTCACCAGGTAGTGAGAGACATTAATACCTGGTGTCAACTCAATTAGATATATGACAAACATTTAACAGTGTTATGGAAAACAAGTTTTGACTGCTTTATTCATTTTTTGATTGGCAGAAGTATTAAAAATCCCAGCTGCTCAAGTTATACGTTACTAATACTTCCATTATGCATCTGAAAATAAAATAAATTGTGCACAGCAATGTTTCAAAACTGGATGAACCCAATCACATCATTCTGGGAAATATAATTTCTGGATAGTTGAGATGATTCTCACCAGATAAGTAGACATAAAAATGTAATACCTTGCAGCACTTGTCTCTGCACAGAAAAAAACTCAGGATCTGCTGTAGCTAAATATGGGATACGTTTGTAATAATATAACCACTATACCATCAGTTTAAATGTCAGTATTGATATTCAGCATGATTTCCTATGTATGATGGCTCAAGTCAATTATAATGACAGATAGCATCCTACTGGCTTATCTGATTACCTCTGACCTTTTAACAGCTGCAGAAAGCCAAAACAGTCTGAAGAAGAACTCATGCATATATGACACAAAGCTGGAATTTCATATCTGAGCCACAGTCAAGAACACATTGAATGTCAGCAGATTTCTGACAAAGCCTATAGCAAATAATTTCTTGGATGGTTTGGCACCACAACAGCCTGTCATTTATTATAGTTGAGTACTGACAGGAGACATAAACTTGATTAATTTTATATCAATACATGATATAAAAGTCATTACAACACATAGTTCATTTTAAAAACTTGGAATCCACTACCCAAAGTAACCATTCATTTTGATTATTATTTCTTTTATCAGAAGCTTAGTTAGATGATTAAGGCTGCATGGGGTTCACAGGGAAACAAAAATCAATATTAAGTGCAAATGTGTATTATTCAAAAATTAAGCACATGCTTTTTGAACAGCAGATTACTAACCAACCAACTACTTAGAGAAGTCTCTCACTGCTCAGGTGTCCTTGCTCATTCCTCAGAGATAACTAGTCAAGTGTTATTCTGATAACTAATCAAAAGCTTATCTTTTTGTTGCTAAAAAAACCCATAGCCACCCAACACAAATCGTGTTACTTATAGGAATTAACAAACTAGATGTCAAATATTTTCCTCTGTTTTAACCAACAGTAGTAAAAAAGTAGAAGTAGAATGAAATAAAGGGTGTTTTATTTTGTATTTCCAATGTCATATTCTCCTCAGTATCTTAGCACTTGGAAATAGTGGCAGTATGGTGATGTGTATATTTATAACAGACCTTATCTTTACACCATAGCGTTATATGACAAAATCAGAGAACATACTCATTTCCTAAGGTAAGGAAGCTTTACAGCCCCAATGCATCCCCATCACCCATGCTTCCAGTCATTATTCTGAAAAAGCTATCCAAAATGAAGCTGCATGTGCTTCTGATAATAAGCTGGTATTAATTTAAATTATCTTTGTAACCTTCAATTAATTATCATGGAATTCTTCTTTGAACTGGTAATATCGGTTAGAAACTGTTTTAAATCCTCTCTATGAAAAAGCTCTTAAATTGCCACTAGTTACATAATGACAGAATAGCACTTCCACAGTACCACAATTAAGATGAAATCTCAGCCATACTTGAGCAAACACCACAATTGCCATTATCTTTATCTGGACCACAGTTTCACCCTTAGAAATCAGTGATACCATAAGTTATCTCTATTGGGAGTAAACTGAGAGAATTGAGTACAATACAACTCAATGGTTACATTTATTGACAAATATTAAAGAAAAAAATAGAATCAATTAAATTCCAAAATTTATGAACAACTACATTTGTAATATCTGGCTAACTGGGATCAATAAAGACAAAAGTAAAATATCTACAGATTTTCGAAGGAGAATGCGTGGTTTTGTCTACACAGGAACTTTTGCAAAAGAAATTTAATGCAGACAGTTGCAAAGGTCAAACTAAGAGCACAGAAACCTATTGCAGCCTGTCAACACTTTTGGCAAATTTAATTATCCCCAAAATAGAGAAGTTTGTGATGCTATAGAAAAGTTAAGGAAGAGCATGAGGCTTATGTTGAATTTATGAGTGGGAGACAGAAGAGGGGAAAGGACAGACGGTGTGCTTCCCCATCATTTGTTGTAACAAACCTCAGTGTGGCGGACAGCACGTCTGATGCCTTTTGTCCAGTGTGTATGCCTGTTCTAGGAGAGGAAAATCAGAGCAAGAAGTTGGGGTTGCATACAGCTTGAGGCAAAAGACTGTTGAAAGGAGGGAGCCTCAAAAGATAAGAGGAAAAAAGGCCCCTTCCTTGGGCTCAGAGGGGGTTGTGCAGCACAAGCCAGAAAGCCATTGAACTGAGCGAACTTGAAAAGACCCTTGCCCTCAGCTGAAGGACTGGGATAAATCAGGGTTCAAAACCTTTTTACTTGTATTTTGTCTTACCTATTGAAATCTAGTTGCCCCTAAAAACTAATTATGCTAGTTCATATTCTAAAATTAAAGCTTTTATTTCTTGCTTGCTTGCTTTAATTTAAAAGCCTTTCTGATCTCTTTGGGAGCTCATTTTAAAAAAGGGTCTGCCAGGTCCTCTTAAAGGTCCCATCACACCCACACATCATGATCTCACCCTCAGTAGCACCAGCTGCAGATTTCTTAGGGCTCTGGCAACCCAGGTGCATTATCATTCCCTTACCCTGAGGACTCTACCCTGGCCTACAAATGTTCCCACAGTAAAAATAATGACACCTGATTCAATGGAATGGGGACTTTCTCTCCAATGAGTTTCAGAAAAACTAAATATTTAAGAGATGAAAGAATGCAATTAGGACAGTAATACGTATCAGTGTTAATAACCTTTATAAGCAGAGAGAATATCCAGTTTATTCAGCTATCATAAAACAAATATTAAACATACTCTGGGAAAAAGTGTTATTTCTGTTCAGAAAAGTCATTAAAAAGTGAACAGAATGGCTTGGCAGCTGCACAATAATCACCTCCAATACCTCAAACAGCCCATACTGGTGCAAGATGCTCCACCCAGCATCACCAGATAAGAATATTGCTGCAATCAAAGGAATGCATCCAATTTACTTGAGGTTTTTCTACTACAGAGGAATCAAACCAGTAGTAACAAAAGTTTCTAGTGAAAATTTGAAATATTCACTTATTACACCTAAAAACAGTAACTGAGAGGAATGGGCCAGAACGTATTATTGTGTTCCTTCAACAAGCAACACAAGAAGTTACTGATTCTGAGACCCAATGCAGTCAATACATGTCTGCAAGAGTACAGCAGTCTCTCATCTGAAACATGCTACAGGAAAGGACTGCTACTTGTAAAGCTCTCTATACATGCAGTAACATCTATTACAATAGAAAAGTCAATTAATGTGCAATCCAAACCTTGCTTTGGAGTATTATCTGCATGTAGAATAAAGTCAGTAAGCAGTAAGAGCATGCTATTTCCTTGAACAGTGGAGAAAATGAGGATAGTTCAATCAATACTATGACAATTTAAGTTCTGCTATCCTACTAGTCAACTCAGTAAACATTTATTGTGCAGAAGGTAATATATTGGAAACAGGGTAATCAGAGGAGAAAAGACCAGTTAGTGGCTTCCTAGGAAGCCAATCCTATCGTATATTCCAAGAGACACTTTACAAAAGAAATGCTCCTTGAAAGCTTGGTTATCAGATATCCTATATAGCACAGTTTTTATGCTTAAGTTTACCTTAGAGCTTTCATTTCAAACCCTCAAGTTTTCAAGATGAAAGAGTCTTTCCCCCTCCTTTCTATATGTGCTAACACTCTCCTCAAGTAAATGCCTAACCACTGGGTATTTTACTCGTCTTTTATAAAAATAGAAGGTGGAGAGAAGAAAGAGAGGATCACAGTGGTATCATAGTGCAGCTGACTGCTTCTGTGCTTCATGCAAGGTGAAGCCAACTGACATTGTCTGGTAACTAGCTTGCCAGAGACAGAAATGCTTTATATTTGCTGTGTTGCAGTGTACTTTGTACCAGTCAAACCCCATGTGCCTCCACTCCAGCTTAGAAACCGAATTTGTGTATTAAATAGCTTCCATGAAAAATTTGGGATCCAGTTATTTTTTGGAGGACAGCGGAAACAAGGAGTTGAGCATGTCAGTTTTGAACTGTAAGGCATTCAAAATGGGATAAATCCTAAAACTACACCTAAGGTGGAAAACAAAAATTGGGTCTCAAAGTGTCTAAACTGACCTCATCCTCTTTAATAAACTGGTCTTAGCTGCCAATAAACTCTCTAAGCTTCCACAGAAGATCCCTTCTCTTGTGCTTTTAAACCAGAAACCGCAAGCCAATTAATGCTTTGTGAAAAAATTATTGTTAAGGTTGTTTTTCAAACTCAGATGGTGATACTTTACAGTAAGTGGACTTTATTTAATGCTCAATTAAATTTTAATTGCTTGGTGACACTATTCATAATCATCAAACTAGCTAATGTTTATTAATAGCCATTTCTGATAGAGTACAGCACCTCAGATCTCTATGTGAATTTGAGAAGACAAAAATAAATTTGATACAGTTGCCAGCTGGACAACCACATTAAACACACCTCCCTTGCTTTAATGCTCAGGTGACTTTAAGATATTTGACATTTTAAACCAAATAAAGTACATGCAATATGCTGCACGATTGGGGTAGAAACATCTCACAGAACTTAGCGTCATTGACACAGCATTGGTGAGCTGCAGACAGCCTCACCTTAGTTACAGCTATCACAAGACAAAGACATAAGTCACCAGATACACAGGATTTCAGTTCCCTTACAGAAGAACAGAGATCAGCATTCACATACTATGCTATTTCTTTTTCAACCAGACCCTTTTAATTTTTTTGATCAGATATGTGGTTACTCAAATGATTCATTGCAACATAAATGAAGGTTTGATCTTTACAGAGAGCTAGTTATTTCATCATACCTTTCCCCATTCTCATTCCTATCCTAATATAAATGTAGGGAAATTTAAGAAGTAGGGATCATAAAAATTGATAATACGGAAAAAATATTGGAAGTCACTTCAGTGCAAATGCTATAAATCACCAGGCAATTACTACCTCACAGTGACTTCTTAATATTATCAGACGCTTATAACATCCCTATCTTAAATTAACAAAGTTATTCTCTGACACCCAGACATTGTACTACTCACTTCACTATCAGCAGCCTTTCCTCATCCATTTCTCCTATGGCAAACCCAAATCCTCCAAAGTAACTTCTACCCTTGCTGCCCTCTGGGCATTAGGTTTTCACAGCAGCTGCTTCTAATTGGTAGCTTGATGTTAACTGGGGGAAGTAATTAAGCCCTTCATCATTCCCTCTTGACCTGCTGCCTTGTAGGTCATGCATTTCCTACTATGGAGATCAGGCATTACTAGAAAACCAGAATATAGTGTACAAACATTTCAAACGTGGATTTAGTATGTATCCATAATCAACATAGAAAATTCAAGCCACTGTCACATGGAACAAGTTTTTAACTCTAGGCAATAAGAGTGGTTGGGTTGTTTGGGCTTTTTTTCACCTTTTCATTCTGGTGAGGGGGACTGAGGTGATGACCTTCCTGTCTTTACTATCAGAACCTCACAGAAAGCTAATTGTGGCTTTGAGCAATTCAGTTCCTCTAGGAGTGTATATATTTATAATAGATAGGTATGAGAGGAGGTCATGAATTGCACTCTGGAGAGAAACCATAGAACTCAACAGAGTAGCAAGAGGAAACCCTAGGAAAAGTCTTTTTCTGTCACCAGTTTTCAAGTTTACACAAACGTCAGCTGCTTTATTCATTCTAACACATGGCTTTGTCAGGAGCAGGGTTTTTGTTTTTTTTTCCATTCCTGTTTCACCACCCAGATGAGTAGCAAGTCCAATACTTAGTTGCCAAGAAGTTTGCTTTCTGACTGTGCTCTCCTCCGACTCTACTACATTTAGTAAGAGAGTCCCTATAGAGACCACTGTGTGCAGTGTCTTAAGTGATCCATGCATTTGCTTTCTTATTCTGATGACCCTTACAGCGTGTACAGGTAGTATCACCTATAGTCAATTCACATGGGGGCTTCCAGGTGCAGATCAACAGGACTAGAACAATGCAGGGTAGGAAGGTAGAAGTTAGATGGCCGTAAAAGAATCTGTTTGGCAGTTGAAAGGGAAAAGTCCATGCCTCTGCCCACAGCACATACGTGCTTTAATGCATAAATGGTTACTGTGATTGCACTTTTCATCTTTATGGTATGGTACTATAGCAGCCTATAGCATTATAATGAGAATAAAAATGATATATTTCCTGTTGGAATCCTTTTCTATGTCCTTGTCTGAGCCGTGTTTCCTCTGGTCCTTCCAGTATTTAAAATAATCCCCCTCTCATGTTCTACTGTGAGCAACATTTCTTCAGTTTTAGTTACTGGCTTTAAAACACTTCCAAAAGGCAAAATTAAATTTTATGCAGTATTTCATGTAATAAATCAATTATTTGATGAAATTCACATCTAACACAGTAAGTCATCTTCAAACTTTTCCAGAATTCATTTGGTAAAGTTTACTTATGAAATCATATTCTCATCTCTTTTTGGTACACATACTGTGAACACTTAATTTTACACACTTGAGCAGTCTCGCTTGTATCAAGTATAGTTCTTATGCATTATTTATACCACCATGTAGCTAAGTCTCAGCACAAAATTATCATCTAAATGTTCATTCCCAAATGTAATGTCTTAATTGTTTAGTATGTGCTAATTCTCTTAAAATTGCCTCTTTAATCATTAAAAATAACTAAAGAAACTTATTCTTTTCCAATCCTTGGCATACAGTTTATAGAGATCAAAACTCTTTTCCTTGAATATAGCATGCTAGTCAGAAGACTGGACTCCATGTTGGGACAGGAATTAGAGAGGCACCATCCTCTCGGACGTAAGCCCAGGTAAGAGCTCTGAAAGGTGCATTGGACTGGAGGTGCAGAGGGAGGCACAGGACTGAATAATTCACCAGGAAGGCTACCTGCTGTGCTTTCTAGATGTATCTTAAGTAGTCGTTGCATTAGCTTGATTAAAACATGCAAGTTGCAAAGGGAATGGAAATGCCTGAGTCCTGATTTTCAGCTGACTTGACTGGGAGTTACCTCCCTGCCCCCAGAGTGCATTAATACCTTAGATACTTTGATACCTAAGATACTGTCACACAAACTCAACAGCACGTAACATAGTTCCCAGCTATATATAATTAGTAAAGCAAGTATATCTTTTTTCTATTCTGTTAATACATTTTAATTGAATACTTGTCAACCTACAACACATTTCCAATAGTAACTAAAGGTTATTGTTGTAACAGAACAGCAAGTTATATGATAGTCTTCCACAGAGCTTGTTAACATTATCAGAATTACTGGTGAACAGGAAAAGTTATCCCTTGGGTATAGGATAAAGGAGTGTAAAAAGCTATTACCTTCCTTTTGGTAGCTCTTTCAATAAAGCTTTTTTTAAATAAAATCAAGAAAGTGACGTAGTTCTTTTCAGTTTTCCCGTGAAGTAATTACAGCTGTACATCCTTTACTTTCATGTAATTTCAAACGAAAATTAACCAGTATTAAATATTGATTGCTTTCCTCTGTCATTAGACTTAATGAACTAAGCATTTATACTGTCAAAAATGGTAACTTTTCATTTAAAAAGATGTTATCAGTGTCATCAGTTATTACAAGGGCTATTTTATATACAATTTATGAAAAATGTAAATACCGGATTATTTTCAAACCCAGCATCTTCCTGTAACTTTTTAGACTGAAATAATAGCTTGCTCTTTTCAAAAATTAAGAATTGAGCCTGTAGGTGGCACTGTTTCTCTTCAGGAGAAAAGACAATCACACACAATATGATAAGAGTCCAACACATCCTGGTGAAACTGCTGAATTTGTGCAAGGGGCACATCTCTTAACGAATGCAATTAAACTAAACATATGTATGATATACACTCTAAATCTACTAATACAGTCTCTCTCTACAGTATAGTATATGCCATACCATTTCTGTTTGGTCTGCAAGTAATTTAGGAATTTGGAGATCAAGAATCTTCAACAGATTTACATAGATTAAGGTTTAATGTATTAATGAATTTAACAATCTTAATTGACAAAAATTAATTTAAAAGATACAAAAGAGTGTAGAATTCAGCAAACAATACTTACTAAATCCCACACAAGGGTTCATGCAGGTAGCTTGCTTTAGGGTATGCCATATAATTCAGCATATTTCTATTGTCTTGGCACATCATTCCAGTATGCATTCATCCTTAACTCAGACCAGCTTTTGAATAGTCAAGATAATTGGAAGTTTAATAGCATTTTTTGACTCTCATAATGCAGACATTGTAAATGTAACAAAGTATCTAATAAGGGAATTCTGATAATGTACTTAGTGTTGGTACTGGCAAGTGCGTATCATGAATGAATGTATAGATTTCTGGTTGGTGACAACACAAAGTGAAGGCCAAGTAATCAGCTTTAATCTTGAAACTGCTATGTATTTCAAATTGCAGAACTGTGCATTAATTTGCTGTTTAACAGCATGCAAATAGGACATAACCACCTTTTTATTGAGGAACAGATAAGCTTAAGATATTGTTACTCATAAAGCCTTTTCACATCTTCACAAGAACAGTAGATACTAAAAAAGACACACTTCCAACAACAGACCTGCTAATTACACTGCAGTGCAATAAAATAAAGGACTTGAGTAAAATATACCCACCTTTATTTTGTCACTGCTCTGTGACAGTGCTGGACACTTGAGACACATGGTGATCACAAGCTCCCCTATTCCAGGAAACAGCAGCCTCAGACTCCCAAACTTTGACACTACTCATGTTCTTGGTCTGAAATTTAAACCATAGTCTTAGTCACAACCAGCGTTTAGAAACAGCAATAAATATGTTTTCAGAACAATACTATATATAAACATCCTGTACATTAAATCATTGAGCACCATCTCCTGCACACGAAAACCAAACATGCAATATGTGACAATATGTATGAGGTCCTGAAAACATTTCCTAGAATTCTGTTGTCAGGAAACCTTCATTTCAATGCTAAATGTAAAAAGATTTATTGGCATGTAAATATCATCCTCAGAAGCACATGTTTCTATGAGATGGGACTTAGAAATCTGGAGATGATACAGCAGGTCATTAGATATGGTAGGTAAAAGCTGTTACCAACTAGTAGAATGATTATTTACTTCCCTCAAAAGCAGTCAAAATCTCATCCACATTTCAAAACAAATAATAGTTACATAATACGTTTTACTTCTCTATATTATAAAAGATGCCACATAAATGTGCCTGTATTGTAAAAGTCCATTTATTCTAAGAATTCTGTATTACAAGAATTATATCTTCATTATGTGGAAGAGCTCAACACTTTTTATAACCTACCATCACTGAAACCTTACAGCTTCTATATGAGTAATAAATTCACTACATTTTGTAATTCTGAAAATAGATAGGGCAATTTCTCTACTATCAGGCACTGGACAAGCTAAGTCCTAGGAGATTTCATCTTCATTCCAATTCTCTGGCAACAAGACCCTCAGAACATAAATAACCATTTCTGTGTATAAATAAAAATATTTTTACTTTAAGTTTCCCTCTCTGTTGTTTTTCTCTTCCTTTCTCAAAGTGTTTATATGTGGTTTACATGACAGAAAACAGGTTTCTGCATATCAGAATAGAGACTGACTATGGATTTGTATAACCTAAGCAGTTCAAATTTCGGGTGGAATCTTAAAAATGTGTTTTTAAAATTTCCAAAAGGAAACCATGTTCTTCTTGATGTCACAAGAGCATCACTCAGCAAATGCAAAATTAGATAAATAGAAACAGCAGCAGCAGAAGAAGAAAAGGAGTGTTAGCCTCAGGGGAAATTAAAGGAGATGCACTATTCTCTAGCTGTACAGATCCTCATTAAAGACACTGAAAAATGCGTTTATGGACATGTCTCTGTCTGCTACTTTTTCAATGTCTATCTCTTGCCTGCTGTTGTTGTTTTTCTAGAGGCCCCAGTGAAAAGTATCCTACAGTTTACAGTGCTTTGGGGCCACTTCCTCTTTGGTTCCATTCCTGAGTGAGTAATTCTGTTTCAACAGCTGCTGTGAATAAGATTCCATTTTACACATTTCATTTCCCTGGTTTTGTAAGTAGCCACCAAAGAAAAGGGGACCAGAGTAACAAAGGTAGGATAATGGGAACCTTCACGCTCATTGTTTAGTAAGGACACAGAGAGTGGCTGAAGGGGCAGGAAGGAGACAAGGCTCAACCACTCCAGCAAGGACCTACTGGTAGATCATTCACATCTTGTTACAGTTCCATGATATGATATTTTCTGCAGTTAGAAAATCTGCAAAGGACCTTTCCCCAAATCTGGCATGCCATACTGAGACTTTGGTCCACTGAGTAAGCACTTCAGTCTGATCTAGGCCTGAAGGAGCTGATCAGACAGCTGATGGTGCTTCACCTGCCATTTCACAGACAGACTCTCCCTTGCGTGGCCTTTGTGGGCTTAGACAGTGGCAAATCTGCCCCTCTGGACTTACTGGGCAATCTGCTAAACCCACGCCTGTAAGGTAAAGTAAAAATGAAGATTATTTTCACTACACAAACACAACAGGTAAATATTTTGTGTAGATAGAATCAAAAGGTTCATGTAAAAAAAAAAATCAGTTTCAAATAAAAGAAAAGGAAAGTAGAAGCATTTCAATATTACTGTGCTTTCATCAAGTAGGAAAGGTCTCAAACTTTCTTAACAGCTGTTTTTAGTTGTGTTTCTTGATGCAGTTTATCGAGCCAATGCATTCTGAGAGCTTTAAATTGAGATTTATTTGTCCTTTTGCTAATCATGAATCAACCTTCTTTTAGATCAATTAACTAAATCACTTTGGAGGCAGCTCAATGCATTCTTTATGGATGAAAACCTTTGTTCTTTATTGCCCATAATATCTCTCCACCCCAATAAATACAATTAATAACCTACTTGTTCACTAGTGTTTGTTACTTCAAATGTTTCACAGCAATTCATTTCTTATGACTTGCTAACAAAAATAGATTTGAGTAAAACATCAATATTAATATGTGCTTACGTTCTCCCTTCTGTTCTTTCAAAAGTACTTAGTTTTCACAAAGAACTTTATAATGGTATTACTCATGTCACTATAAAACCTCAATGATTTTTTAAAAAACTCTTTGCAAGTAGAAATATGTTACTACTGCAATACATACTAGTGGTTCTTTTTTCACATAGCATACCTAAAACCAAAATAAATTTAAAGTTTGCACTCTGAAATTCCCAACTAGGAAGCCTATTTAATTAGAGTATTTATTAGCACAGGAAAGTATCTGGTCCTAACTTCTTCCGCAGTTTCAGCAGGACAGGGCCCTTGATATATTACACTTCCTGTAATAGTACCTATATCCTTCCTTTCGTTAAAAATCATCCTGAGATGATAATTATTCTAGCTGAGGGCCAGGGATTCAATAACAGCTGAGACAAACCGCGGCCTGCCAAGAATGGGACTGCTTCACTCAGAGTGCATTTGAGTCAGTTTACATTTAATGAAACAGGCCAAAGGCTCTCTGGCCATCTCGGAACAGGATCCAGCAGCCCCACGATCCGCACTGTCATGTTAGCTCAGTTTTGAAGTTGTACGTGAGCCCAAATCCCTCATTGCACATACTGTGTGGATTTGTACTTGGGTTTGATTCTGGGAGGGAGCCAACCCTGCCCTGGCAGTGAAGCTGTGGCTGTTCATGAGGCCGGCTCACTGTCCTGCCCCGTGAGCCCGCCTGACTGACAGATAACCCTGTCAGCCATGCCTCCCAAACCGCGGCTTCAGTTGTCTCCCCCAGGCCCTGAGTGAACCTCCCCCACGCCATTCCCAGCATTTCTGAGGGATGCCGGGGCCAGCAGAGCCCCTGTCCCGCTGCGGGGAGCCCTGCAGGCCCCAGCCGCTCTGGCAGCTGCTCACGCTGTGCCTTGGCGGTGTCACAGGGAGACGGGTCCTGCGGCTCTGTCAGGAGGAACGTCCGCTGCGTGCGTGGGCGCCACGGCAGGCAGGGAGCTGAGGGCCGAGCTTCTTAGTGTATCAAGGCTCTCGGCCTGGTTTTTTGGAGGCTCGGTTTGCAGCCTGTCAGATGTGAAGCCGCCGACGGCTGAAGGTACAGGCACACGTCTCGGTGACGGGCACTCCAGAAAGCCTCACTCACCCTCCAACACCTTCAGCAAAACTGCAGGCAGCAGGTGCTGGCGCTGACAGGAACACGCGTGAGGTCCGATGCCGACGTGGAAGGCGGTATTGGGTCTAGGGGTCTGGTTTTGGTAGGGTGGGGTGCTGCAGGCCCCCTCAGCCCCCCCCCCAGGCTTCTATGAGGAGAGGCTGGGGCTGCCCCATGCCAGGCACAGCCGGTTCCAGCCGGTTCCAGCCGGTTCCAGGCAGCTCTGCAAGAGCTCCTCCGTACGCAGGCCGCAGCTCCGTCGGTGAAGCCGGTGGTGAGGTTCCTCTGGGAAAATGTATTTGAGGAAGGACAAAATGTTGCCTGGCAGCGAGGTGTGAGGGAAAAAGTGTGAGAAATGGCCCTGGGAACAGCAAAGCCAAGGGAGAAGGAGGTGCTCCAGGCCCAGAGCAGAGATTCCCCTGCAGCCCGTGGAGAGACCACAGAAGCACCCATGGAGGGGACTTTTTTTGCCTGTGAACAGTCACTGGTAAGTGATCTCATCGTCTTTATCTTGACCTATGAGATTTTCATGGTCTTTTCTCCCTCCGTGCTGTTGAGGACAGGGAGTATGAGAGCAGTGGTACCATCTACACCATCACCAAATGGACATGGTGGAGCATCTCCTCCTGGTACACGTGCCATTTTCACCAGTGCAGGTGCCTCCCAGACATCCTTCACTCATCTTGTCAACAAGAGACAGCACACTTGTGCAGTAAACTCAGTGTGGATCAAGAACAGCCAATGTATTCAGATTTGTTTTATAAATCTCATTGTAGAGGGATGGGCTGACTATGGTAGGCTATGTGACATCTAGCAAGTCCAATTTATTTCATTCCTGCCAAAATGCCGTGCAAATGTGGCTTGGCCTGTCAGCTGCTGCAGGCAAAGGACTAGAAATGTAAGGCAGATCCAGTGCAGTATGAAACAGAAAAGCTGCTCCCTTCAAATACTGCTAAGATTATTTTGCCAGGCTAAGTGTTCATATACATTACTCCACATCATCATCACTGCCCAAATTCTTTCTTCATTTGAAGTTAAATGCCTTTCTTATGATCCTTACTAAGGTTGCATTGAAAACTGAAGTGAATGTGGATGGTTATTTTATTGATTTTTTTTAGGAATAAAACTAATGTTTCCATTTCAAATAACCACACTCTGAGAGCTCAGCAGTAATTTTTTGTTAAGAATCTTCCAGGTTGGAAAAAGTTATGATTCTAATTCTCCATTCTACTAGAGAACTGAAAAGAGAAGGTTATATGTTTATTTCACAAAATTTTATGGAATTTTTTAGATTCCTATGGCATTTGAAAACAAAAATATTCATCAAAATAGATGTACAACACATTTTATTTCTTATGACAAAACAACCTGCTAAAAATATCAGCACACGTTAAACAGCAATACTCAAAGATATTGGTAGGGTTCAAGCCCAAATTGCCTACATATTCCTGGGAAGAACAGACTGCAAAACTGTTCCTATGCATAATCTAACTGCATGTTAAAACTGCTTTGAATTAAAATCTGGATGAGAAAGGAGTTGAGAGGTTTTTCCTACATCATCATCATCATCATAATCATCATCATCATCAATAATAATAATAATAATAATAATAATAATAATAAAAGGGTAGCATTGGAAAACCAGCCCAATCACAGAACTCTCCCTATTGGCTCCATTGAGATGTCTGCATGAATAAAGAATTCTACTTTTTTTAGATATTCTTTGTCGTCTCCCTTTCCCAAAGATATAGGGCTCTGGAGATTACTAACTTTTCCAGTTAATTAACCTAATTCATCATGCAATTTTAATGTCAAATGTTACACTATTCTTAACTCCCATTTCAAAGACTCATCCAGGAATATATTAATTTTCTCATTTAACTTGAGTATTTTACTGTTTTACTATTTCTTGGTATTCTTAGGATTATTTTTTCATATGGCTAAAACATTAACTCTGTCTAAGAAATATCAAATAACAGAGGTCACTTTACTGATTCCCATAGGAAAAAAGAAGCTGTATATATTTATGCACTGGTCAATGCCCCAGACTATATTTAATGTTGGCCTTTATTGTCTTGCATACAGAGTTCTACCCAATATCAGTGAAACATTTTCTTCATTTTCTTAATCAATAATGAAAAAATCAGTCCATTTAATGTAAATGTCATACTTTAATGTAAATCCTTAATAGAACATTATAATCAACAAAAATACAATAGGATTATTATGTTTTTTAAATTTAGATTTGAATTTGTCTATCTACTTCAGTGGCTTCACTTGAAAATGGATCATATCTATTTAAATAATTTAAAGAATCTTTTCTGTCTGAGAGACATTTTAGTGGTTTTATTATTATTAAGGGTATAATATCAAGCTAACTGCACTGTGCACTGCTTGGCTGAATAATGCTGAAAGAAATACTGGAAAACAAAACATGTATCTCTTGCTTCATTGCTTTGTACAAACACTACAGAAAGAAATATCAAAGGTAACGTAAGATGGATTTCAAACTGATCATGCAATCGGAAAGTTCAGTAGTAGTCTGTAAACTTTTAAGATGGCTCTGGGGCACCACTGCAGAACTAAGATAAAAGAACAGAGATGATTATCTATTCTCCTAAAAGAATACTCTACCTGTAAGATGTCAGAAGGTTTTTGACCATGATCAGTATTTTGCAGCTTAGATGTCTATCAATAGTAGATAAGACATTTTTGTTTTAAATGAAGCTTTCTTATTTTGCCTTTCTTGTGGAATTTATTTTTAACTCTATTGGTACTTACACCACTGATAAAATTTGTAATGTATTTGCATTCAGTAGTTGTTCATGTGTTTTGCTGAAAAACTCCAGAAAGTAATCATTTATTGACTTCTCTTACCAAAACCACTCATTTTCTAAATACCATTTTCTTTTTTCTACATCTCTTTTTTTCCATCTTAGATAATTTCTCTAATTACAGAACAGGGAATCTCTGAGCAGATATTTCACTGAATAGACTGGACAGTAGTTGAAAGCATGAATCTTTTGTAAGAACGATATATAGGTTCATTTGGTGATGTAGTGGTATTAAATACTGTGGTACCACATGTTCAGTCCTAAGAGAGCTTTCCAGGTTATAAACTCGAGCATGATAAAAGGGCAATGTTCTGAGACTCAAGGAGGAATTTTCTTCTCCTCTGAAGACCTAACTCCTAGTTAGGCAGTCTTGGGATACCTGTCTGCTGGAAAATTTGCCTTTTCACCAGCTTCTAATTGACTGCTTCACACTGAACAGAAGCAGCAGGGAGCTCCCAAAGGGAGCTAAGGTGGGCAACGCTACCTGGCTGCTGATGGAGGCTAACAGAGAGCCTACATCTCTCTGTAGGCACCTTTCCTAGAATTTTTAATGCTGAGAGGCTATAGTTCTATTTGCAGGAAAATAGTTCTGGAGAGAGAAGCAGTTTAACCATCCTTTAATCTGTGAATCTTATAATTGTTTACAGTAAGTTTTCTTCTCTCCATGCCAAACCCCAAGAGTATGGCACTGTCACTTAAATTGTATTGAAAGCTGTGCACAAGGCTGTTTACAGGGATTTTTTAAATTCAGATCATTATGACCCAATGATCAAGACATTACAGCAAAGTGCTAAAAACAGAGACATACCAACAGTAAATATAGCTTGCATCTATGCCAGATTTGGTTATCTCCTGCACTCTGGGTTATTGCTACAGAGAGCAATAATGTGAATCATCTGATTAGAGCCACTAACAAAATTCTCAACATCAAAACCAATGAAGTCAGTGAAAGCTGTGCCAGGATTTTACCTACAGTATTCAGCACATTGTATTTGCATTTTCACACAATGCAGGATGTAATAGCTGCTTTTTAACCTTATGTTTTTAAAAATCAAGCAAGCCCCTTTTTAGCAAAAGGCATTTGGATTTACAGAAGTTTCAGACTGAGTCTCTTCTCTACTTGGGAAATACATTTTCTGTTACTATTTCATAAAGCTACATGAGAAGTTTGAACAACAGTTGTGTACCTCAGTGGATGGATTCAGTGTGTTTATATGTTAAAGCTTCATTAGTGAACCAAGCACAGAAATATTAGATGGAGCTTTTTATTTGTACTTATTTTTTATTTCTGTATTTTACGATTAAATTACTTGTTCAACCACATCAACAATTACAAAACATCAGATATCTGTGGTTTTCTTGTCAGTGACCCACTGTTTTCCTGCTTGTGGAAGTCTTTTGGCTCTGACACTGATATATACCACAGAATAATCTGTTTCTATATTTAAATCTATAAGCACTACATGGTTGGCAATAACTGTTACAAGTATTGGTTTTGTCTTTCTCAATTCAGGATAGTAATTCCATTTTCTGATTGCAACTTTGTTCAAACATTAAATTAGAAGATGTAGAAATGCAACCCGTTGTTGAAAAGTGATTTGGTATGTTTTTAGGCTTTTTTTTTCATTTGAGAACTATTAGTAGTATAACAACTTCTTGCTTAGTGCTTGTAAATCAGCTACCACACTGAAAAGCAGCATACTCCTGTGATGGAAACAAAACCAAGCTATTAAGATTAAACTACTTCCATGTCGGCCCGCTAATTAAATTGAAATTGGAAAATATGTAGCAAAAGTTAAAAAGAAAAGCAAATAAACAAACAAATGTGGGTTCAATTTATTGCATAGCCTATGTGACAGCATTAGTGAAACCCAGCCTGCAATTTTCAGGAGTATTTCTGTTTGCAGATCCTGTTTCCTTAGTGACCTATCTGCCTTAGCCTCAAAACCAGCAACTGCTTCACAGCTGGATATTAAAGATAATGGAAAATGTCTCTGTGCTCTGGGTGACTGAAGTGTCATCACGACCTCATACTTGAAGTGCAATAAAGAGAGCCAACCCTACATTTATCAATGATCCTATTCAGGTTCCTTTAGCAGGAGCCTTTAAATCCCAGCTCTCCTCTGAGAAGCCACTGAATTTTGCTTCCAGTTGCTTTTACACCCTTTGCAATTAACTTACAAGTGCATTTCTTACTATTAGCCTTGAAATCCTAAATTGGGTCCATGGAATCAAGCTGGATTGTTTTCTAGTAAAAAGTGGCAAATTTGTATATTTACAGCCATACAATCTTCTTGTTTTAAGTGTTGGTACATATGCACCTTGGGTCAATTTTGTTGATAAATCTGAAGAAATAGATTATACATCTGTTTAACAACACTGGGATTAGTAAGAATTTTAATATTCTTTGTACATACATCATTAGTAGAAGCAAATAAGACCAGGAACCATAAGAGTTACAGATCTGCTAAGAAAAAGGTGAAAAAGGGCTAACTATTTGTTCCTCATGACAGAAGTGCTTACAGCTTTACCCATGAAGAGTAAAAAATAAAAAAACTCACTTAAAAATAGCTGTTCCCTATATTGTAATTCTCTACTCAGATGTGTTTTCCCAATCATAATAGATTTTAAAATACAATTATACTCTCAAGGTAAGTCAGATTTTAGTCTGTATCTAGTCTTCTCCTAGTAAAAACATGCACATATTGTGCCTTACTATGTCAACTCATTAATAAAAGCTCACTTGGTTACCATGTTAATTTGGGCAGTCCAAAACTACTGCCAGAACTTCAAAATTGATTTGTATGTGGTGCAATGGACTGTTCTTACATCTGACACCTTTCATAACTGGATGAAACAGTGTAATTGCATGAAGCTCCTACAGGAGTGAAATTGGTGTCTAAATAAGATTGTAGCAGAATGAGCAGCTCTTGAAAGCCAAGGTATGGGAGCCAAGATTCCCACCTTTGTCATGAATACAGTCTGTGACTTTAAGCTTCTAAAAATTATTTACCATAATTGTATGTCAGAAGAACTTTGAGGTCTTTGAGTAAAAGATGCTCTTGAAGTGCAGCTCTTGGAACCAATATACAAAACAGCTGTTGCAATAAATATCTTACAAGACACAACCAACTATCGCTAACTAATGGTGATATATTGATAGATTTGGAAATAACTATGGTAATCAGAAAAAGAATTCTTCTAATCCTAATGTGAAGATAATATTTCCAGTTTAAGTACCACAGACCACATTCATATATGCCCTTAAATGACAATAAACAATCTAAAACCTTATTACCCTACAGCAGTGATGTCTTTAATTTTAATAAAAATATAACTGTGACATGCCTGACCTTATAAATAATATTGATGTAATAATTTTAAATATTATTTGAATGTCATAGTGGTAATAGCAGCCTAACTGGACTCATAACTAATACAAACTATGAAATTCTGCTATTTTACACAGTGCTTGGAAGAGCACTAGCAGAAAGAGTAAGGAAAGTGTCCTCTTTGACCCTACCTCTAGACCAGCCTATGACAAATTAAAGATGTAAAATGTTTAAATAATGTATAGGGTACACACAGTCCTGCTCCAAAAATAACAGGAGAAAAATTAACTTTTCTGCATTGTGAATCCAGAATTATGTTATGTTAAGGAATTGACATGTGCTCCCACTGACTTTAGTAATACAGAATCTGTACTTCAGCCAAGTAATTTATAACTCTTTTTATTAATAACGACAACTGACAGTATATCAGCTCCATTGCAATAAGAATCACTGGTTGCTCACAGAAACTCAGTGCTCATAAAAACTCTGACAGAAATCCACTTATTCTTCTCACTACTGCCTTGTGCTTGCTCCTTTCTCTCATTAACCATACTCCCTTCTCTGCTTCAAACATGATTTCTTCTTTCAGGGGTTTGTCTTATTTGAATACAGAAATGGTATAAAGAAAAAGACTCTTATTTGAATTGTTTGTCTTATTTGAATACAGAAATGGTATAAAGAAAAAGATTCAAATAGCCACTCCATCAAAATCTCTGTATGCAATAGCCACTCCATCAAAATCTCTGTATGCAAATCTCGTATGTTGTAGGTTTTAGTAAGATGAAAAAAAAGAGGTTTCCTTAGTTTGCATTCACTTTTCGTTAATCAGATCCTAGAACATACCAACTTGCAATAACCATACATTCTGGAAACAAAAAAAGCCACAAGCTGTCTGGTAGTGTTCATGGTACTCCATACTGGCTTTTATATTCACTGTAAAATCCAGATAACAACAGAATGAAAAAAGAAGCAAATAAATAACATTTATGAGAAATAAAAAGTTAAGGGCACTCTACATTTTTGAACTTAGAAGAATGAAAGAGATATAGCCTGTCTGATACATTGCATTTTAAAGGCTATGGGAGAATAGCAGCAATGAAAGGTAATAAATTAGGAAAGATGTATTTTCATTAGTGTACAATACATACTTGTTTTTTGACAAAGAGTTTGACAATGTAACAGATTGTAAGGTTGTAAGGTAAATGTTTCAATGAATTCAGGGTACTACACTTAGGAATCATAAAAAGAATTACTATTCAACACACTTTGTCCCCCCTTTAAGGACGTAATTTACTATGCTGCATTTGCAGATATGGTTTGCAGCATAGGTCTACCATCTCTTCCTCTTTGTTTTTGTTAATGTGGATAGTATTATCTAATAATAAAACCAGTTGCACATGTATTGCCTATACCAGTGCAAATGAGACACTCAGACTTCTCCAACCATCCTCAATGTTCCTGATCCAGGATCTTGGTATATGGACATCCTACATGGCACTAGTTAAGGTTGATTTGGGTTTATCAGTTCACGCTCTGAGCTGCAAAAATCCAATTATTTCCATACCCTGAAGCATTTTGGTCGTGCTTTATGAATAAACACATAATAATTCCTCTGTACCTTCAATAAATCAGAGTTCTGAAGAACCAATATAGGTAGGGTCCAGAAGAGGGTAAGTAAGGACACTATGGCTTAGTTTTTGTTGCTAATGAGATACACACATGTTTTTTTCCCCCAGTGATTTAACTAATACCTAACAGCATGTCACTGTCATATCCTAGTGAAGACATCAGTCTTTTTTGCCTCTGTGCAGAGTCAAAGCCAGCATTGCCCTTGCTTAAGTTCCCTCATGTTTAAGCTGTTTCTCTTTAATATTTACTTGTATACTTTATATTTAGAGAACAGCTTTCTGTAAACAGTCACAACAAAGCTCACCTATCTAAAACCAGAAGATGAGATAGAAACTGATTTTACTCAAATAATCTTTAATATGAAGATATTTGAACACTGTTGATATTCTCAATTGCTTGAGAAGAATTACATTAAAAAGTGCCAAAGGTTTTTTAAGTACTCAGGCTTAAAATTTGACTTTTCAATTAGCATGACAATAATGTCAGTGTTAATAATCACTAACCAGAATTAAAGAGGACATCCTGAGGGTCTGGGAAAACAAAATGTCTTGATGCATAAAAGTTTCAAGCACAGCACATACACATCTAAAAATATAAGAAATAAACAAAAAAGACAAAAAAATGTCTGAAATATACAGGCTCTTCCAAACACTTTAGTGTAGCCTTTTACATAGATTATCCACTTTTCTTTTTATTCTTTCTGAATCATTATCTATCTTCCTTCCATTACCTATTCTTCATCTTTCCTCACTGACTTAGTGGCCTAACTCCCTTCTTTTTCATTCAATCACCACCCCTTGGCATCTGGGTTTTTTTTACTTCAAGCTTGTCCAAACGCAAGATCTTCTCCACCATTCTCTAAATATTTAATTAGATCTTCATTAGTAATTGTTTTAATTGCTATCTTTCTGCATGAATTGCTTTCCTGTCTCTAACATTTGCCAAAATGTTATAAATACCTCTTTCTTCTTTTCTTTCCCCAACAAAACCTCTGGACCCTGCTTTTTTTATTGCTTCTGTTTATCTTATACTGTACGCTCAACATGTTAATTCAGTTGTTCTTCATATTACCAATATCTCAACCCAGCATACAATATAGTATCTTTGGGAAAAAAATGAGTGCTTCTTGGTGTATTTGTTTAACTATTTTTATCTTATCTTTCTAAGAAAGCAACGTAAGTGCATTTATCAGATCCGTCCTTTAAATAATTTTGAAATTATTCACCAATATCAAACAAATCAGATGTTGGAAAAGATGTCTCAAAGACAAAAAGGTCCTATGATTTTTATAGAACTCAGCAGCTACAAGCAGTAGGAGATACAAATGAGTCTTTGCAATGAAGGAATACGAATGGATTTTAAACAATCAACTCACCAGTCCACCTAAATATATTGGCCAGCCAACTGCATGCATCCTCCATCCTGGTCATAGCACATGCGGCCCTTTTGCCAGTGAGAGTGCTGGGGAGATGGAAACCCAGGATATTTCAACGAGCAGAAAGGGGAAGATAAAAGACTTTTTTTTGGCACAGGTCACTTATTGTCTAGTGTTTCATTTAGAGGGCTGTTTATACAGGTGTATGTGTGTATCTGTCCATCCATCTAACAGTTAAAAAAATTATTCCAGGCAAAAAGATTATCTGATCAAAACAAATGAAATTAATTTTAAGAAGGTAACATACAAAAGACTGTGTGCAAAACCTATAAAGAATCCCTGAGTTAAGCCAAACCATTCCCAGCTGATAACTTCATTGATTTTGGGAGATGAAAGTCTTTTAATAAGGTGGAAAGAGAGAAAAAAAAACATTTCACACAAAAGCAATAGGGAGCGTGTAATAAATAGGTGTTTTTCCCACAGCCATGACTGAATTAACTTGAACTGAGTCCAGGTATCTGAACTCATAGACTGATAGACAAATTACTGATAATTACTGTTTTAGGGGCAATGTTTGTTTTTTCTGTTCTGGAACTATTGTGAAATTAGGTATTTTTAAACTGACTCTCTATAACTATAGTACTAATGTTCCTCTTACTTTGGGCTAAGCTTTTTGCAATGATTTGCATACAGAACTGCTCTGTAAAATATCATATAACTGTACAAAGATACTTCTCTGTGGGGAAAATGTGTCCTATTTTGACAAATAACCTATGTGTAAATGCTGAAAATGTATTATAACTGCCTACTTGGAATTATTAAGGATTGGAGAGGGTCAAGACATTTGCTTCTGCTTCCAAAACTCTAACTCTATTTCTCTCCGTTCCAAAATTCAAAATGGAGCTATGAGAAGCTTTGGCTGCCCTATTTCCACTGATAATCATAGACTTATACTAGTACAAACTCAAACGCCTTCACAACAAGTCTACCTTTAAATTTTCTTTCTTATGAAAAGACTAGAAGAAGTGTAGGAGCACAGCATGAAGGGTAATATAACAGAAGAAATTGCTAAGTCACTCTTCTTGCAACAATTCTGTATTTTGTCTAGTGGCAGCAATATACCTTGTGAAAAACTATGGAAGGCCATGTTCCTATCCATGTCTAGAACTGTTTCATACCCAAATATCTGCTCCTGAATATCTTTTTTCATTTAAAATTTCTACAAAACATTTCCTCACTTAGATAATTTTGACAATTGTTCAACTACTATTAGCAGCTGATATCATCTCTCACATCTATACATTACCTGAAATTATTTACATTTGTGCAGTACATAGGTACATTAGTCCTGAGTTTACGCCGAGTGTCAGGATTGAGAAATACATTAATTTTGTTACAAAGATTGTTTTTCAAGTAACATCTATATTTGATAGATAGCTGGATCATTGAAACATTTAAGTCCCTTTTGGAACACGGAACAGCTAGAAGGAAAAGAAATTGCTAGCCTTGTAGGATCTTTGTTCAAATCCAGCTATGCAACTCGGTGACATTGCATAGCTAAAATGCTTTGCCTGTAAGCTGACATTTTGCTTGTGCCAGCTGAGAAGAAATGAGGATTCTTGCTGAAAGGATATACTGAAAGGTCATACCTCAGTGTGAAAGAGTTGTATGGAAAAACCTGGTATGGAAGAGATATTGGAAAACTGAAACTTAACCAAGGGACATATAAAATAGCTTTAAGGAAGGAGTATGATATTTGATGGGCACAAGTCATACTCAAATATGGGCTTTACAGAGTTGCTTTCTATATCTAGGATATAAAACATTTACTGTCTACTTTTGTCCAGCTTACTGAGATCACATGCATTCACAATCAAGCCTTTTCTTTATTTACCATTTCCCAAGCTCTGTACCAAGAACTTGCAATAGTGATATTTTCAGTTTTGTATAACATAAACATGTTACAGAGGAGACAGTCCCCTTGAGACCTATGAAGCACACCTGCTCAGCAATTTCTTTTCATATTCAGACTTGTCAGTTGTCTTCTTTCCAATCCATTCAATATGTGTCATGTTAATTTTATATCATTTGAGTGTCTTGAAATCTCTTGCGGTACCATGCCAACACACACTTTACAGAGTATGTGCATTATGGCATTACAGCTGTAGTCATTATCAGTGGAAAGTTTACCTAAAAACTTTCTAAGAGTTGAAAAGCTGTAGGACATGGGGTTTAAGACTCGTGATTTAGGACTTGTAAATATTCAAGTATTAAATAGAATATGACAATTCAGAAGCACAAAGGAAAAAAAGATTAATGTGAATAAAAAACCCTACTACTGGAGATGACATAGCAAGCAAAACTCTGAAAGGTCTATGTTCATGAAATTTGCCTGTCTCCCCTGCTTCAAAACAACCATGTCTTCCAGAACGGCTTCATCGAAATCAGAACCATTGCCAGCTATATCCAAACATGGGACAGGAAAAGATACCCGAGCTTTTTGACACTGTGAAAAAACATCCTAATTCTGTATAAACCAAGTTTCCCTCAATCGTTGCCAGCTTAGCTGGTGAGACACCAGCTCTCTGCAATGAAGAAAAAATTAATCTTATCTCACATTTCATATATGACTGTAGGCCAGGGTAGATACAGTTGTTCCAAAATTTTCCTGCAGTCCTTTTACCTCAGATTATTTATTCTCGTTGTCATAGATATTTCTTTTCTAACAGGGCTGATATCTAAGGACAAGGTTCATAGTCTCAATGTGTACTTATAATGATTTTGCCCCTCCAGTGAACTTTCAGTTCTTGCTATTAAAAAATTATTTACATGATTTTTTTCTTGTTACTTTCTATCCCTTGTATTCTTTGAACAGGAATTCAAATTAAAGTATGTACAAACTAAATCAGGAAAAAGAAACATATTGCATTGTATGAATAAATATAAAAGACCTTTTAATTTTCTCACAGTATTTTTTTCTTTTTCATGGTATGAAATCACGTCAGATATGGTCACAATGTATCTAGTCTTGCAAGTAGAAGACAGTCTTATTTTCATGATTTCTGATCTATCTGTGTTTTTGTTTACACAGATGAAGTTAATAGTCATTAAAGAAGCTAATCAAAGGAGATCTTCAGATAGATTTTTTGAAAAAAGCTAAATCTAGCTGTTAATATTTGATGATTTATTAAAAATAAATAAGCATATTTGTAAGCTACATATTGGACTTAAATTGTTCTTAATATTGACTTTCCAGTCTATCTTAAAATATTTGGACATTATATAAACTTTAATTCAAAATCAATAGCTTCAGTTTAGGCAGAAATGTCACTATGTCTTAAGGGAATAAGAGTTTATTTCAGCAAATATGAAAGTAAACACTGAAGCAGGAAATCTATTTTATTTCTCATAAATACTTTGTTTCATCAGCTGTGCTAAAGAGATTAATTGTTAGCACTGTTAATTCTTCTACTACACTTCTTACAGTGTAGGTATTACACTGTAATTATTAATGGTCAGCCAAAATCAACTCATACCAGAATGTTCCATCTAACTTCATAACTGTTTATATAACTCTAATCAGGATGGAAAACTTTATGAAGACTGTTGTGTATATTTTATTTTTCATCACCAAAATATCAGTGAGAGAGTAATAATAATAAGAAAACTAACCAATAAAAGTTTTGATGTGAGGTAGCTTGTCACTAAACTGTCAATTTTTGCCTTTTAAAGTGAATGTGATCAAGGACAAGTGATTGCTGAATGTGTGGTTTAAGTATAATTCTTCATCGGAAATATTCTAGAGATTATAGATGGGATTAGGTCCCAGAATTTGCATCAGGATGCTGAATACCCCTCACTTTTTGGGCAAGGGAAAAAAGAGCTTTTATGTTTGAGATTTAAGTCTCAATGACAAATGACTGATTTTATCATGCTGCTCCCCTACATTAATAAAGTTAAAAAATATGTAAAAAAAAATCTAAATTTACATTTTTATACTTTAAAAAATATACGACTAAATTTGAAAACTTGCAGTTTCATCTACTCAAAGTTTTCCATATTAAGATAAAAATAAATTCCAGTAAAAATAAACAGAAAAATGTACATTGAACTATTTAAATGTGAACTGAAATGTCATGCTAGTTCTTTGACAACCTTATCTTCTGTGATTATTGTCAAGAGTATGAATTTTGCTTTATCCAGATCAAACAGAAGAAAAATAAGTCTGAGAAAGGTTTATAGGGTTTTCACTATTCATGTGAAATACATATATAATGTTAGTCTACAAATCCACATTTTTGTTTTTAAACTTAATGACATTTCACCATTGACTTGCTGAAAGAGCAGCACTTAATGCCATTAAAATGTTACTTTTCTCCTAGCAGGCTCTCAAGTTTCAATCTATTGTGTGCTTTGTCTCAAGAAAAAAGAAAAAAAACAGAGGAGGCTTCAGGGAAACTTATTTTCAAATAAACACTGCTGTTCTGAGCACTTCCCACTTAAAGCATAATGTTAAAATACCACACTGAATTACCTTCAGCTCTTTTTTCTTTTTCTTAAAAGGAGAAAAGTTTATGACACTGTAAGGTGAGGAAAAACTTTTGTATTTTAGGCAAAACACATGAACATTTCTTAGAGCTACCTTTAATGAAAAGTACATTTAAACAGTCAACAAAAATTACTGCACTGTTCATTCAGCATGTAGTAGTACTGTAGCATACACAGAAATATCACCATTAATTTGCCCATCTGTCCAACAGATTTAATATGCCATCTCTCCCTCTTTCTTTCTCTAACTGCCTACCTACATATAGTACATCACTGAAAGAAAAGTAGCTTATCAAATGTGGTTTTTTTATATACTTCAGTCTAGAACTACCATTTGTAGCAGACATACAGCATTATTTCTCTCTTGCCCTTCTCAAAGCCTGCAGAGAAATGTACTCCAAAGTGCATGCTGCCTGCAGTTGCGTCTGTTTCCCTTTTGGAGCCTTTGCTATGATGTCAAATCCATTACAGGAAGTTCAGAACAGCATTTTTTGTTAACAGTGCTGTCAAGGAGACAATAAGCAAGTAATGAGACCTCAAAAGCTATGTTAAAGAGATTTCAACTGACTGAATTTTATGAGAAAACAGTGTTTCTGGAGGCAGAGTTTTGAGGTGATTTCTGTTGAATTCCTGGTCCTATACCTAACAAGCCTAAGAATTTGACATTTAGTTCCAAGTACTCAGATTACTTTCTAGAGTAGGGAAAGCATTCAAATATTTAACATAATCTTCCCATCTGGATCATAATTTGATGGTTTCAAAAAGAATGAAAAAAGAAGTGAAGGCCATTGTTTTTGTACATAACATTTTATCCATACTCAATTCTTCTGTTCTCAGAGTATCACAGAAGCTAATGAGGTATGAAACATTACCAGTCCTGGGTTATATTTTCAAGGCAGGCATGAATAATTTTTCCCACGAACTGTTGTTTCAGGAAGAGGTTGAGATTTTTATCTACCAGCATTCAGGGTTTCCTGTTAGTTATACCATATAGCTCCCAAAATAAACTCTTGTGAGTACTATTAGTGCTTTTAGCTAATGGCAGTCTGTATTTGCCAGACACGAAGAACTTTATTTTAGTAGATTCATAATTCTACTTCTACCGATAACTCAGATATATGTAAGACAATGCATTATTGTCTTATACTATTTTTATTCTCAGGAAGGAAACTGAATTGAATACTGCACCATAATAAGCACAAAATTATTTAACTGATGTGTGACAAACTCTACACAATTAAAAAAGAATATGTAGGGCAACAGGTAGCAAACGAAAGGGGAGCTGGGAAAACATACTAAAACAAATAGTTTTTATGGTTCTTCATTACTGAAAATCTTGCTTTGCTACACAGTATCATCACTAAGATGAAGTAGATTAGCACTCACGACTCTAACGCAGATAATTTTGTCAAGGTCATTAGGTGTTCAATAGTGTTTAGTAAAGCTGCAAAAGAATTGCACCTGGATGACTCTGTAATGGTTTGTATATCAGGAAATGGGAAATGTCGTGCAGATTGGTTACAGATTATTTTAGGGGATTAGTTACAGTGCTTGCAGATGCATTTGCTAGGGGTAAAACTAGGCAGACAACAGGTTCAGAATCATCTGTTATAAATTCTAATTTTGTACCCGGCACAGGCCTATCAATTTGTGTCTAATTATATTCTTCCATGTGAGATATAAAATACCTCAGGGTTTCTATAATAAAGGCTCATTAATGTGGACGAGAAATAATTCTGAAACTCTTTCTGCCAGGGCTAATGTTAATACAGATTTTAATTGCTCTTACAGGATATTAAAACGCAGATTTTTTAATTTTTTTTTTTAAATCAGTTTTAATCTAATCATTAAATGGAGCCATTTTTGTAACCCTATATTTTCAAGTATTGCTTCTTACACTGCTAGGTAATTGCGTCATTACCAGTCATGTTGAACCAGAGAATAAAAGATGAATGCATAAAATATAAAAGGCAATATTATCAAAGATATATGAGAGTCAATGCCCTTCAATTCCTTGTAATTCCCTTTTCTACCTTTAAAATATCTTCCTTCTGCTTAGATAAGTACATATTCTAAAATGTACTTATACAAATAAAACAATAAGTATTGTGAATAAAAAAGAATTAGTATTTCATTATAATTTAAAGGAAGTCAAGGTTTTTCTCCAAGGTAAAAGCAAAAAGCAAAATCCCTCCAACAAAGACTTTTACTTTAAGAACCAAAATTGCTAACCTTTGATGTCAAGGATATAATTCTTCTGAAGCTAGTCTGGTCAGGTCACCAGAGGGTGAAAAACAAGAGCAGAATAGCATTCCAGATTGATATTAGTTGACTTTGAGGGCAGATAACTTAACATCTCTGTTCCTCAGTTTCCCATGTTTTATGGATGAAGAAAAAACATTATTTTTACCCACAGTAAAAAGCACATTCTCTATTGTCAAATTCCGAAAATACCACTGTATTTCAATAGCTTATTGGAAATAGCATTCAAGTAAATATTCTGTACTGAAAAAGAATAATATTCATGGACTTTGTGGTGATGGAAGAGACACTTTTATGCACACCTTGTCAAACTGCAAAGTACCACTAGCCTCAGGGCTGCTATCATTTGAATAGATGACAGGTGCATTTGTCACAGGATGCATACTATACAGCCACCTAGATAAATATAATATATGATGGGCGAAAGGCCCTTCATGTTTTAAGTTTTGTCAGGAGAAGGGGGAAAAGACAAAAAATGAAAGGTTCTCACTTGGCATTCTAAAACAGTAGCAGATTGAAAAATAAAGCTGATTTGAAGAAGCAGTTCTTGTGGTAGAACTGACAGTTCCTTTATAAAAGGGAGCTGAGCTAACAATAAACTGATAAATAGATTCATAAAACCAGTATGTGTGTTCAGTAAAGTGAGAAGGGGACTTACAAATGTACTAAAGTTTTGATACCTTGGATAAGAAGTAACAATGGAGAAATACAAGTTTTCTGTACATTCATGTGCTTAGCAACATGAGGAATATATTAAGGTATCTTAAGAGAGTGTTCAACTTAAAAACTTGTTTCCAAAATATCTTACAATTTCTTCCTCCCTTGACAGTTGCATGAAAATATCCTGAGAATGGTATTTATAAAAACCTACTAGGGCAAAACTCTACTAGGAGTCTTTTTGGGGAAGTTACTGTATCTTCTTGCATATTATAATAGCTGAATACAAATCCAACAATAGATCTGAGTAATGTCTGTTTGACATTGGATAGATCAGGTAGGATAAACAAACAAACAAACAAAGTTGTAAAAGAAAGAAATTGGCCAGCTATTTCACAAACCAGAATTAATAATCAATAGCCTTTCTATTCAGGGGATATATGCTTCAAGATTTAACAGTTGACTTTTAGTAGAAGACTTTTTCAGTGATGCCATAAACTGATTCCACTTAAGAACTGTAAAACTTATATTTGTGCTAATAAGTGAACTAGAGAGATAATACTGTTGAGTTTTTCCTCTTCAGGAAATGGTTTCACAGTACTTCTAGAAAACTAGTTGCTTCTCTCAAATGTCAGTGCCTTAATTACCAGTTAAATTCATTTCATCATTAACGTGCCATTTAGTTGTATGCACCATTAGCTTTTCAGGTTTCAGTTTAGAAATAAATTGTGACTGAAAATTATATGACCTAAATATCCTCCACATAAATAGAAATGACCAGTACTGGGACGTAACAGGCCAAATACAAGAACTGAAAAGACTGGTTCTGCAATGAAATGCTCCCAGAAATGTTTTAGTACAGACTGGCCACTGCAAGAGTGTGTTAGCAACCTGACAGACAGATATCTTTCTCTCCCTAGACACCAAAGGCCTTCCCTAAGCACCCAGTTGCTTTCCCATTTAAGATTCGGCATATATATAACTTTCAACCTTAGATTTATATTGGATAATCTTTGGAGACCTTGAGAGACAGAAGGAGGATTTATATCAACATTTACATGAGAGCATGAAGCTAATGCATTCTTTAAAATTATTTGGATAATTTACAAGCTTGATTTTTATTATAAGAACTAAATATCTATTTGGAGACGCAGTCTTTCCTTCTTTTCTTCCTTCTTTCTAAATGTTGTTACTAAAAAAAAAAGTAGAGATGTGTAGACTTCAGCATATCTATTTTCATGAGTTCCCTTGGTTCTTCAATTTAAATACTTGATAAAATTCATGTTACAATTATTTACAGAAATTAAAACCTCACCTCACTCTAATTCCATCTCTTTTGCTAAATGTGTAGTGATTTGTAGCTGGAAGAGCATGTACAGGTTCCATTCAATGTTTCGCATGCTTCCACTCTTCTTCCCCTCTCTTGTTCCTCCCCAGGTCTGTGCTCCCACGCCTGCCTTGCCTTCAGATGCTGCATCCCCCACTGGGCTTTACTGCCTGCATGAGTTTTGCTTTCTTCTCTCTACTGTTTTCCAAAGCAGCTTTTCTGAGAGTACGGTGGATCTTCCTTCCCAAGTTGTATAGCCATCATCACATCACCATGTCTGACTGATCTGTGGGAATTCCTACAGAATTCATAGGTCAAAAATGATAACCGGTTAGCTAAGGATAAGGCTTTCCAGAAGCTAACAGTTTGGCCTAAGATATAGTTAACTTTCCTTGGGTTAGGGGAAAAAAACCTCCAAAACCAAAAAAAGACAATTCCTTTACAGTGCAATTTCTTTTGTCAGATTTCAGGCTCCTTCCCAAGATTTCCCCTAATCTCTTCCTTAGAAATAATTAAATGTTTTATCAGATACTTCCCCCCAAAACAGAAACAGCTTGCACAGAAATTTTCAACCTGAAGTGAGGATATATGATAAAGTTATAAACATCTGATGCAAACATATAGCAGAAAACACTAGGCAACTTTAATGCTGGGCAGCACTACAAACTTCAAGCACAGAACAACATGTAATTGTGCAGAAAATAGAAGTATGGAGCTTTGTAAAAGTATTGAAATTAAAAGAGGGCTGGCTTTGAGGGAGAATTATAACTTTACTGTGGACATTTTATATAATTATATTAATAGGATATAAAAATGAGAACAGCAGCTCCTGCATAATTTAAAGTATTGGTTGTGAAACTTCCTCCTTTAACAGCAAAAGGTACAGCAAAACTTGTCACTTCTTAATATGAATGAGAAAAGATGGCTTAATGAAGCTAAACCACTTAAAATTAATACAATAATATTTGTGTTTCGCTACCGTTTTATGTTTCTACAATTATATAAAAATTTATTTCTAATAGTTTGCAAAACCAGGAATACTAAGGTAAATGAAATGGCAAATACCAAATGCTGGTCATTTCTACAGAATGATAATAACCTCTGCATTTTCCTTAAAAATCTTGGGGTTTGTTTGGTTTTTTTTCTGGTATTTGTATGTTCAAATGGCTTGGCATCTTTTTTCTGTCATCCTAAATATTTACAAGATTCTGAAAAGCAAGTTAATAATGATTTTTCAGACAAACTAACAACATAAATGTATTAAAAGTCCTTCTGTAGGCTTTAGCGAGTTCCAAATACATTATTTTTTGTGCAATGTGGAGAACAAGTATATGCGCTGAAACAATAACAAACATCTTTTAAGAAGGAATACAATTGTTAAACAAGGAATCATTTCTAATAAATATCTCAGTCCTATAAAGAGAGGTGACACTATGGTATTTATATTTGACTTGAGGCTCACAGACTACGTAAAGACTCTGTGTGGGTGTAATATCTGCATCCAGGCACCACTTCACATAGTAGGTTTGATTTCTACACAGGGGAGTCCCGTTACTAAAAGATGAAAATATTTAAAAGCACTGGATTAAATTTTTGCTCTTACCGTTAACTTGAACATTTTCATGCTCTTCTTCTGCCTGAGAGCTCTGCTCTCTCAGTATCATCAGATACTGACCATGACAAGGTGGTCTTTCCACCAGGAACTGAAGACTCAGAGCCTGAAAAACAAACAAACAAAAAGCATTTATGTCTTAACGAGAAAAGCCTGTGCTAAAAATACCTGTGCCTGAAATGTCATGCCTGAAAAAGAGACCAAGTTGCCAGTTCTAAGTATCTCTTCAAAAGGTATTTTTCAAAGAATTTTTGACTGCTTAATAACTTCCCATTAGTGGACAATTCCTTTATTATTTTTTTTCAGACTCAGTCTAAATTTATTTTTTTTAAAAACAAAATAAATAACTATCTTTGAATTACAGAGCTGAGCCAATAGAGCCGCACAATCTCTTTTGGTTGTTCATTCCTTTGGGCTGGAAGCTTTTCCTTTCTTATATCTGCTAGTGGTATGCATACCTGGTGTACTACAATTGATGACACCTTTTAGTTAATCACAAGGAAAAAACCCCTACATTTCAGAGTGATAAACGTTTTCCTTTGACATTTATAATTATCCCTACCTGTAAGGAGAATAGAGGTACGCTTCATTTCCAGCCAGTAGTACAGACGGCATGCTACATACAGGCTAATAAATTTGAATAGTATCCATTATTTTTTTCAAAAATTTTTTCCTATGAGAATGCTTATATTTATATTACACCTTCTTTCTTATTATCTCTTTAATCTTTGCAAGTACACTATGAAATTAATAGAAAATCACAAGTAAACTTGTGATGTAGTTAGAGATTTGAAAAGTACAGCCATAAAATACTGATACCCATTTTTCCAATGTGAATTTTTGAATGAAAAATGGTTCACTATTAATCCATTCACTTAAACTGTAACAAAAAAATACTATTGAATGTGGTATTTTTTTACCAGGCATTCACCACATGTCCATTTAATTACAAAAAGGCTGAAACAAGTAGTTGTTGGATTTTTTTTTCTCTCTTAAAAAAACATAATGCATGAAGTAGCAGACACCAGCCACTAGTTAGAGAGATTTGTAAACCTTCAGGGTAAAATATTTAATAGGATAGATGTGGTAATACAAAGTTTTATAGTTAATTTTAATGAAATTAAACTGAATTATATGAACTGTAACAGATTTTGTACAACATGAAAGGTAAATAATGAGGCAAAGAGTCATTGCTTATTGCCTATGTTGATGTATTTATGTAATTGTCATCTGGTTTATTATTCACATGGGAAAGATTTGAATTTTTAATCGATTTTAAGTTCTTAAACAGCTGTCTTACTATCCAGTGGTACTTAAAAGAGTTTATACATTTTCATAACTGCTTTATAAGAAGATATTAGGCTAGATGTGAAACACTGAACACCACTCTGAAATACATTTTGTACAAAATGAATGCTGTTTTTTATTTAGACACAATTTTCTTCCTAATTATTTTCATTTTGATTTAAGAAATGAATGTTCAAATAGAAGTGATTTAGATTTATGCACATGCTTAACTGTGTGCATTTTAGCTTCAGCTTTTTTGTTTTTTTTGGGGACTGCTTGCTACATAAAGATAAGAGGATGGCTCAGACCCGAGGTTGTTTTGAAATTAAATATCTATGGTTAGCTTGAAGATACTTCTCCAGTCTCTTGTGACCAGAAAATATGTTGAATTAGCACATAGATTTTTAGTTGAAGTTAAAAATGGAGAAAATCAGTGACTGTGATTAAAAAAATAAGGATTGAAATTATGCCTATTCAGAAGTACTTCTGATCATGCAGGTCCTACAGGGAAGTATCTAAATAAGCCACATAACCAAAACAAATGTTTCAGAATCAGGATTATGTTTGCCCATACTTCATTCTGAAACAATTTAATTTTTATTTCTCTTTTGGAAGACTTTTATTAAACAAATAGTACATGTGGTAGGTACATGTCATTTCTGCTTCTCCTAACATATTTAGAGTCATAAGAACATGCCTGTTAATAATATGAATTTTGTTTAGCCATTAGATTAGAAACATGAAGGACATAAGTGAATCATTTATAGTTTCTTAATTCTCTGTGATGGATTCAGGTCATGTTTTCTGTTACATCAAATCTGATTGCCAAATTGTCAGCTCTAATGCAAATCTCAGTTTTAATCTCCCCTGCAGCCCAATTACAAAATTAGTTTTTGATCAAGTTCATAGATTTTAGAATAATCTTTTCATTATAAATTGAAAAACTGATGTTTAAACTTGGTTAGTGTATGTAAAAATAATAAAAACTACTTTATGGGGTACTAATAAAAATTGCAACAAATTCTTAAAAATGAAGTAAAAACCTTCCCATGCCCAGAATGTGAAGAAGACTACAAAGTTACACCATGCATGTAAGGAAAGGAAAAGATAAAAACTTCAGTAATCTTCTAGAAACTGATCTTACTGAAGCAGTGAATACACAATCAACAAAGAATACTGTTACAACTTTGTTTGAGGATACTGTCTGGGCATAGCCTACAATTTTATCACAAAAATTAAGCGTATCCATTCTGTGAAAAGACCCAAGTAGGAATTAGGTTTTCTTCCTCTGGGTAAAACCCCTTTTCTTGCTACAGTTTGTTAAACCAAGCAAGTTTTTAAATCTAAGTTCAGAAAACATACATTTTCATATGATACACAGCATTAAAACCATACAAATCATAGTTGGATGATTGCCTACATTTATCTTGAAAATGAACGTGAGCTGGCCAGAATTTCAGTTGACCCTGCTGACACCTTTTTTCCTTTCTATGAACACACCAAAACCAAAACCCCAGGCTTCTAAATTCTAAAGCTGAGTTTAATTCAAATTCAAAATAGAAAAATGGACTTCATAAATACAGAAACTCATTTCTGCTGGTAATAGCGGCATAAAAGGGTCTTGTAATCAAACCTCACTTTTGCCCATGGTCATATGGGAAGGCTTTCCAGCTGATAAACTCTGGTGATCACCTCTCACTGTAAATCTCACAAGTCTCTCTCTGTGTATCCTTTTGAGCGTGTTTCTTTCTATTCTTCATGCTGGTAGCTGATTGTATGTCTAGGAGTGTAGAAAGCAACCTGGACACATGCTGTCAGCTTGCCATCACCCATGCAGCCCAGCAGTTCCTCATCCCATGTATGATCCCTTGTGCCCTGGATGCAGCAGCAGCCTGTGAACATCTAATCCATTGCACTACAGCAAAACAGAATATACAATCCATCGTATGTAAATATCTTTTATTTAGGATCGCCCTTAAGAAACAAGTTATCTTTGCTCTCTTAACCACATATGCACCACTTACAACAGCTGATTGTGGAGAGCACAGCATTTGGGTATCAGTAAAACAACAGCAATAAATGTACAGAGCCCAAACATTAAAAGAAGGGGGGAAAAAAAAGTAAAACCCAAAAGTTTAGTGCATACTCCAGGTGTGCATTAGTTATTCATACCACTCCTCTGGCAAACCACCCTGCCTGAAAGTGTGTGAAAAGGACATGAAAAATGTAGAGGAAAAACTCAACACTGACAATAAAGGGGGCATTCCTTTTGAAAAGCAAAATACCGTCATGCGACCATTAGAGAATCAGAAGACATAGGAACGCCAGCTTGCCCTAGAAAAGCAGATAGAATTACAATGGTTATTTTATTCATAATGGCATTTGGTTTTATCACTAGCATTCATTCATAATGTGCTTCTCCCAGCCCTAGCACAGCCTGTCTTGCATACACCTACCAACACCACTTCTATTTTATGTATGTCACTGTCAAAAATTGGTTGACAGTAGGATGGGCCAAATTTAACTGTGTGCTTTGTAAACGCTACACTTGCTCACAGATACCCACTAGATTTACACGGTTTACATAAGACTATCTATTCTGTTTCTATATCATCAATGGCTACATCAGGAATGTTAGAAATACAGAGCATTCACACAGCATTATGAAACAGTAAACAAAAAATGCACACCAAATCAGCAGGCAAGTCAAAAATTACACTCCTATTAAAGGCTTGGGATTTTTTGGCTTTAGATCCATTTCAGAAGTGAGTAATCTGATGAACAAAGAAATTGATGTATGCTTCCCAAATCTTCAAAACAGTAGAAAGAAATTAATCACATTTTTGCCTCTCAGTTGTTATAACAATGATGAATGATATACTCCTTGAGAAATGTTGCTGAATCATCCAGTAAATTGTTTGCTCTATAGTAGGTCTCATCCACAGATATGCTGACCTTCAGGGTGTTCCTGACAGGGTCAGTTATCAAAATCTGTTTTTCTGGCACAAATTCCGTTCTTCCAAAACTGTAACTTGTTCATTTGTAAAAAAGGCTGCCAGTAATTGTGCCTGTTTATAACCTTTCTGTCAATTTTTTCTTCATATAACTCACAAACCAGAAGAATGTTACACTGAATCGTAATGATGCATTTAGTGAAGTAACCCATTCTCAATGCCATAAACACATTAATAACTTAATTTAAAATGAGGGCAAACTGTAACTCTGTTCAGCATACTGAAAGCTGATAATTCAGGAGGGTTAAGCTCTTCATCATTTGCATAACTGACTAAAAAGGAACTAAAAATAAAAATTAATTCTGAGTGTTTACCATCTGATACGCATTTTTCCTCTGAAGAGGTTTTTTTAACTCTCTCTCATAACTACCAGCAATACAACTTTAGAAAGGATGACAGTCACCCTGGGTCAGGACTGCACAGGAATGGCCACACAAATGACCATACAAATTCAGTACTATGGCACAGTTCTGCAGTTACACAGGAGAATGGCTCCTACTCAGGTGAACATTCAAATACTCATTTAATTTTTAAGCATATCACAGCTCTACTAAATTCAGAAAAATCACTTATGGTCTTAGCTTTAGCTACATACCCCCTCTTTATCAGTATAGTCCCTGGCTCCTTGTGGAGAAATGTTGATTGTAAACAGCATTAGGGTGCATTATTGCCTGCAGGCCGAACAATCTCAAATTCATTTGGTCCCACTTATTAGGTAAGCCAATCGTGGCTATTCCACTATTATTTCTCTCAAGGGAATGGATAAAGGGTTGAATATGTAATAACATCCTACAGCTTGAAAGAACTTAGACATTTTAATTTTACCTGAAGTAGTGTTCCTGACATACCTGTAATTACTATGAGCTGGTCATTAGTTTTAATTTTGACTAGTGTGGAACTCAACAGGTACTGTAAGACAAGACATGCAAAACTTTCAGGAAAGACTCAACCTGACATAGAACATTTTAATTCTCTACAACTCCCAGAGGAAGAGTTTCTCCTCCTCAGGTAGGAAAACCATGATCTATGGGGAAATTGTATCATACATGCTAGCTCTAAACAAGCCAAAGAAAATGAATATCAAAGTACAATGGATCAAAGACGCCAGCTAGAAGGTTTGCTGCTTTTCTGCATTAGCACAAGCAAGCAGCACCAAGGCACAAGGGCTAACTGAATTCATGTAAAAAAAGCCAGGAAAATACTGAAACTACCCTGAAATTATGTGAAATCATGATTCAGCATATATAAGATTAACAGTTTAAAGTAACCTCAGAGCTTTCACTACAGCAAATGTCTTAGAACACATTACCTTAACAACCTAGATAGCTGTATTAATTGTATGGTTGTAATAGGAAGCATATTTACCACATGTGAAAAGATGTGTTATGTGTACAAATTTAAGGGATATGTTTTGCTAATCTATATACTTACAATGTAAATTGCACAAAGTCCTTATCATTTATCATTGCTTATCATCAGTACCACATTATCATTTGCAGACAATTCTTTTTTTTTTACAACCACTTTTAATGGTACGACAAATTAACAAGTTTTTCAGAGCATTAACTCTGTAATTGTTTCCTTTTTTTTTGTGTAGTAACAGATGGGAGTATATCTCTTGGGATAAGAGAATCAAGAATCCTTTATTTGCAAAGCAATTTTCTCTCTCATTGTAATCAATACCTTTTATTATGTACGTATGTATTAAAATCCAGTTAAATGGAAAAAACAAACGAATCTCTGTACACAAACACAAATTAAACTAAATAGTTAGGTGAATCGGTCAGTTGAACTTTTTTCTCTGATGCAAGACAGTGCAATCCTTATGCAAAGAATTAAACTCTCATTAAAAATAATAAATTTCATAGTTCAATTCTCTACAAAATTTTGCTGAAGGGGTTAGGGGAGAGACTGCAATATTCCTAACTTAGTAAGGAAGCAAAAATCATCAGTTTCCAAAATTTAATCATATGATCATGCTTAAACAATTTTTCTACAATGGGAGTATTCTTGCTGACTGATGAATGCAACTTTTTGAACTTCACTGCTGATGCACATACATTTGAACAGGAATGACTACTTTGTCTTTTCCGTTCCAGAATTATATACCATTATAAGCTTCCCAGATTAAATTTTGAACAATTTTTAACAAATCTGAGCAATTGTGACATTTTACTTTATCCAGAAACATGTCTCTTTTTATGGTGGTAACAGTGATTATTCTATAGTGGTGTATAGGCAGGTAGCATAAATTGTTAGAGGAAACTAAAGACCATGGAAATAAGAAGTGAAGTACTTATACCATTCTCTTTGTTAAAAACAGTCTAAATCCACCTTTCATATTCTGATGTGTAGTGAGTTATTGTTCTCTTGGAGTACAAACTGCATTTTTTCCATGCTTTGACCATTTCAGTTCTGACTAAGTGACCTAATTATTCAGATCCAATTTTAAGCAAACATTGTTCTCTAAGCAAATAATATCCTCTCAGTTTAATAATTCCTGGTACATATTTAATAATGCACCTTATTTATTTTTATTTCTAAATAGAAAAAAATTTGCTTTATTTCAAATGAAAATAGGTTACAAAAAATCACACTTCTAAATTCACTAGATCATCTTTAATGATCTAATGTTCTTTTTCCTTAAGAAAATGTTACTTCCCAACCCTCATGTCTTAGGGAAAACAAAGCCTTGTACACTTACTATTAGATATTTCATTTATTATCTTTAATAAAGACCATAAAAAGATCACTAAGTTACTCAGAAAAGAAATACTGCAATGATATAAAGACTTAATTTTGTTTAAGTATATTGCTATACTGATATTTAATTTACAGTTACTGAACATTTCCATGAATACTTCTGCAAGTGACTCTAAATTTAAAGATGAAATGTGGAAAATTACTTACAGTTAGGTCCATTTTTGTCTTTGCAGTCTCAGAGGGGTTGCCTATGAGCAATAGCATATCTATTTGAAAGACATTCAGCAATAACTGTAGGTAAGATCATTTTACTGAAGAAAGAAATTATTTCCTATTCAACACACGGTCCACTCCAATGATATCCCATTCCTGTTACTGCTGTATTCAGGTAATTGTTAGCTCAAAATGCAAATAAACTTTTGCAATGACAAAACAACAGATTCTCAATAGATGCAAGAACGATCACCTACAAGAGAAAGAGTTCTGATGAAATTGTAGCTGCATACCTAATATTTTTAGAAGCCTGTCTTAGCTGAGCACATGCACGCTTGCAGTAATATGCATTTCTAAGCGAATAACAAATAGCCCATATTCTTTATTTAAGAGGTCCATATTGATTTTTGAAACAGTTGTAGTTAAATAGCTACATTAAGAATGCATGCATCTTAATTACAACCAACTCAAATGTGCAATACTTTTTAATGATGGTAAATAAGTCAATCAGCATAAATTAAAAATGACACAGGCTCAGAACGAGAGATGCTGTACCTGACACTTTCAGTCTATAAGTGGATAATAAAATAATAATAAATTGTTGGAATACAGTGTCTGGTAACTGGACATTACATACTATACTGCTACAATATCCCCATAAAATATAACCATATTTATTGCTAGGGTGATTTTGCCCCTCTTTTGTTAGAATGAGCTTTGACAAAATTTGACTTAATGTACTTTTCCTAATTAATTTCAAGTTACAATTGTTACTTGTCTCACTGCTACATGATCTGACTAGGACAGAAAAAACAGTGTTTTAAATATGGATTAGGAATGTATGAGTGAAACATCACCTATACTTGTCCCCTGGTGACAGTAAAAAAAAGACAAGAATTATCTGAATCAATAAAGATACAATGTGATCATATTTTGACACAAGAAAAATGTATGGCTTGAATAGCTCTGAAAAAAAAGAAGCTATGGTGCTTTATATGGTGTAGCTTTTTTTTTTTTTAAATTGTCTACCATTCTTATAAAGAGAATATTTGATTAAAAGTATCTTTGTTTTGTTTGAAATGACAGGTCTTATGTCCATGATCTAGATTTTGTAATAAGAGCCAATGTTTTGAAGAGAACTTTTATGAAGAACGTTTCCAGTTCTGCCCCACTTTAATATTTCCTGCCAAGTTGTTATGTTCTGTAACTCATTTAATTTTGTTTTCATTGTAGCAGCAGTATTGGTTACGTTAAAACAAGGTTTCAATGATTTTACCAAACCTTCATGAATTGAATTCCTATTTGTTTAATTACTATTCATACCCAATCATTTTTCTTGATATAACAACTTCTTCAGTAGTTGTAGTGCCTCATTTCAAAAGGTTAGTGAGAGGAGAAGTTATTACATTTGACCTAACATTAGAAGCATTTTCAACTTCTCAGTTATACTGCTAGAATATAAACTACACTGGACAAAACATACTTGGAAAGACTCCCTTTTCTACAATTGCATTTTTCTTATCCTAAATGGTATGGCAGTGGTGTACCAAATGTACAGACTGGGTGCCAGCTGTGCTTACACAACAGTAAACAAGTTTCATGTAGTCCAAATTATTTTCACGGCCAGTTCCTAAATGTTGTAGCATCAGAAGACCTTAAACCAGATATTCTGAGAAAAATGAGGTACACTGACAGTCCAAAGAAATCGCACCTCTTTAATCAGCTAATTGCCTGCACGATTAATCCTGTTCCTCAAGTCATCGGCGTTAAAGCCATAACACAGAAAGAAAAAAATGTAGATCTCTGATACTTGTTGCCTTTGTCAAATTTTGCTCCAAGCCAGAATACAACAGTCCAAAAAAAAAAAATCTTTGAAGAAACAAGTATCATGAGGTGACAATGTTTAAAAAAGAACACAAAAAATCTGACCAAAAAAAAGCCCTTTTTGTGTAATAATACATGGTGTTTGCTTCATCTACCCATACAGCTACACCCACGTGCCAGCGCGCTGCGAGGGCTGGCTGCTCCCTAAGGGTGGGGAGCCCCACAAGGCTGAGGCCGTGCTGGGGTGTCCACTGGCACTGACGGGCAGGATCAGGTCCAGGGAGGAGAACCAGCATCAGGGACAGCCCCAGGATAGCTGGGCAGGGCTGTGGGGACAGGGACGGGCCCAGGACATCAGCCTGCGGGTCATGCCCGTGTCGGCAGGGCCCATGGCTGCGCAGGGCCCGGTGGTGGTGGGTCTGGAGACCAACGGCTTTCTGTGTCCCAGGGGCAGGACTGAGGACCCCAGGGGGACTGACATGACCTCCAGGACCATGGGGCTGGGAGGAGGCCCCTGGGGAGGCTGCACAGGGCCACTGAGGCCCATAAATGCTCTCAGGGCCCTGACATTTTCTGTATTAACAACATATTGACAGGTAATGTTATCATAGCTTGACCATATAAGTATCTTGTCAAATTAAGTAAGTAATCTAATTTATTCAAGCATTCAGCTTGCTTGTTATGCCATGATTTGAAGCCACCAGTCGAACAGGCTGTCTGTACAGATTCAGGGAGTGCAGATGTGTGCCAGCAAGTTTGCACCGTCACTTTGCTTTCCCTCCCTTTTGCTCGTGGGTGTTGGTCTACAAATTGTCAACACAGCGTGCATGTTTGTTCACACCCGATTTCCCCTTTGGAGCAAACCAGCTGGGGCCCAGGGGAGCCAGCTAGCCACAGACTTACGCACCATGCCGAATGAGCAACAGAGAACACAGAGATAAAGAAAATTTTTCAGAAAGCAAGTTCTTCTTTGCACTGAAAAATGAATTCATGTTAGCAGAAATGTATGCTTTACTGTATATATATATATATATATAGATTTCAACTTTTGTAACATGCTTAGGTGCTCTGTTGCATCACTGTCTATTTTTCATTAATAGCTTTTATTTGGAAAAAATGTATGGGCATGATTATATTTCTGTCAACAGAGAATTTCTTAGTTGGATTGTAGAAATCAACTGCCAGCTAGCAAATTGAAAAATGCACTGCAAGTCAGACTGAATTATAAATAGCAATGATTTTGGACCAACCTAGACTTCTTTAAAGCAGCAGGATTGAACCAGCAAACAATGCCAAGGTATGCAAAGTAGAAAGCTGCTACAAATCCACTTTCATTTCTTGCTATGTTTTCAATACATGGAAATTAAACATTAAATTCATTCCAACATTACATCTTTGAGATTTATATACAAAATTCTTTTGAAGAAACTCCATTCTCATAGCATTTAACAATAATTTTGATTCCAGAAAAGCTTCTAGAAAGTGATAATGTTGGGAGGATTTTGTAGAAATAGCAAAAAAAAATAAAACCAGAAGAAGTTAACATCACGGAAGATAAAATGGGAAGGGTAAAGGAAACAAGCAATTATGCATAAACGTTCAATACTTGGACTCAATTGTTATACACATGACAACAGTATTAAGGGCTAATCAATACAAGAATGATATTATGTAACAATATATTAACAGTTGGGTTATTCCTGCAATTATTTTCTAACAGAGACAAAAATCTCAATGCTTACTTTGTAAGAACAAGTTATTATCCTTCATTTCAGAAGAAACACAAACCAATTTTTATACTTAAGAAATGTAACGTACAAAATTGCCTTATGCCAATATGAAATGTGTTCACTGGCCATGTAGAGTGAAAGGGTTAATATATTTTCAGACCTTGAAATATATGAAGATAGTATTTCTCAACCTTTTTTAATTTAAGGACAACTGAAACTTTTTACAAAAAAAAAAAAGGAAAACATTGCAAATAAATGCTATCAGTAACAAATTAATAGGTAAATTGTACCTTATTTTCATCTTCTGTGTTTATTTTTTCTTTGTTTGCGTAAGAATGTGCTTATGCGGTTTACCAGCACAATGACAATTTATTTCTCTTCCATTTCCTGATGTCTTACAATCATGAAGTGGATGAAATTGTAAAAAGTGAAAAAGCAAGTCTCAATTTTTACAAGAAAAGGAAATTCAAATTCTAAAGTGAAACTCAGAAAAATAAATATTTTGATAAGAGACAAAAATTCAAATAATTCAGCTTGCTAAAATAAAAACATTAAGTTGTAGACCAACTAGCCTGTAGTTGGTGTGAGCAAAAGTTAGTAGAAGTAACCCTAGATTGAACCTAAAGAAAAACAAATAGGCAAACAGCTTCCAGTGAGTAATTTAAATCACCTTAAACAACACATTAAGTAGAAAAGGAATGCAAGAGGTGGGGAAAGAACCATTAGTGAAATAAGCTACCTTCAAAGAAAAAACCTGGGAAAATAAATTGAACAGGATTAGAACAGAGACTCTTGGAAGAAGCAATACCTGACTCTCTCTTTCCAGTATACAGTCTTCAGGTTCCAAAAACTCCCAGGTTGTCTGGCTAAGGGACTGCTGAGATTTTTTTTTAAGATGGGACTGCATATTACTACTTCACTTTGAACAACTTTATACGTCTTCAAATAAGCATATTTTACTGAGATTTATACTTTCCATGCCAATAAAAATCATCCAAATTCTTAATCATAGAACATCTTACAATCGTGATGTACTAGCACCAAGATGTTATGATAATAGAAGCTTTTTTAATCTGTAAAAATAGTGTATCCACACACTATCTTGCTACATGATGTTGTGCAGCATTGCCTCTGAGAGTTATGAAGGTCATCTTTACAGGAGGACAGACAGGTATCATTAGTTCATTGATCACAACTCTGTATTACTTTCAAATTCACATGGTATTAGAAGCACTAATGCTGAAAATTGTTCCTTTGTCACAAAATTTTGTACTTCAATAGTATGAGATTGTAACAAAAATGAATGGGATTTTTTTTCTGTCTTTTATTATTATTTTTTAATCTGAGATGAATTGGATGAGAAATGGAAAGCAATTCTGATTACAATCCCAAAAAACTAATTTCATAGATGAGAAGATACAATTTGTTCAGCTGTTTATTTCCAGAAACTTTATGCAGTTTATGAAAAAGGTTTCATAATCCTTACAGTATTCATCATCCACCAATTTTTGTCCAGACTTCATTACTTGAAAGAAATAGCATTACTTCATAGCAATAAGGCTCGAACTAATTTCAAAAATATTTCCCTGCATGTTCAAATGTGAACACTACTAAAAATTTTTAAGTATTTTTTAGTACTTCAAGTACTAAAGTACTTAAGTATTTCAAGTCCTTTATTTTTAACGGACATTGCAAGAAATTGAATTTGTCCAATAGATGTCATAACAAGAATGGAAAAAGTAAAAGCTTGCCCGCTGTCTTAGGATAACACAACAATCTCCATCTTTAAGTCTATACTTACAGAATTAAACCCAGGCAAACAAATTATTTAAGGTTTCTATCTCCTGGTTCTTCCATTTTTCCTAAGAATAATCTTGTCAGAGGTATATGTGATAGTGGATCATGACTTATCAAAAAGTAAAGCATTTCACAGTAATAGCCACAGAAAAGTGATAGTATCAAAGCCAGAGTACTGTGTGTTGAAATTTTGATTTTGAGATTCATCTTGGTTTTTACCTTTATGTAACATTCCATACATTCTATCAAAAAAATTGCAAAAGCCTGGAAAACACACAAATCTTTTTTACATACATATGTGTGTGTATATATACTGGCTATTAAAAATTTCGTGAAGTGAAAATTATTTGAAAATGTCTAGACTAAACTTCCAGCCATTAGAAGAGTTAAGAAATAATTTTGTTTCTAAGAAAAATCATAGAATATTCACAGCATATTTTGATATTATTAATTCATATACTATAAAAGAGTAACCACTGTTCTCTTTTAAAAGATGCACGTGCCCCTTGTTTTCAGAGAAATGAAAGAAGAAGGCATTTTTAAGTGTCAGATACTCGAATACCTTCTGAAGATATTGGTGGGCAATGAAGATGTCCAAGCATAACGGCACAGGTCTGTCTTTGCTAAAAAGTAGAATCTCTTATTTTTTTTTCTAAAAGTACTGGAGCCCTGAATATATTTTATTGCATTCTGAACATATATATACTTGTGTTCTCTTGCAATTTAGGGTGTCCAAGCAATATCTCTAATTTTGTATAATTAATTTCATATATTATTGTAAGAATGTATATTAATATTCTTATATAACAATATCTTTTTATATTATATAGTTCATTGTAAAACTGTTTACTGGGTGGAACTTGAATTCCAGTGGATCAGAGACAAGAATAAAATACTTAGAGCTAAAACAGTTTGAGTCATTCTCTAAATCTCTCCCAAGTTATTGGTCCCAGGAAGCCCTGTGGCTGACCACCTTGTTAAGACTGGTAGATGTGGAAAAAATGTTAACTTGGAAGGAACCAAGCCTTTCAGAATGAAGAAGTACAATTTTTAACAGCACCTAGAAACTACTTTGCGGACATAAGGGAATATTCTTCTCATGTACTCCCCCTTACACAGTTGACCAACACGATACTGCCCTCTGCATTGGCATCTGGGCTGGTGAAGCAAGCTGCCCGCATATTAATTTATTAAGGCATGTTGTTGAGTATCCATTCAACTGCTTTGGAAAATCTAGTTTCTAGTGTCTGGTATCTTTCAGGAAAATGTTGTTTTCTTAAATTCCCCACACTTTTTGTATGCATATTATTCTGCAGTCCACAACTGAAAAAGTAAGAATAAATGTCTCCTTACACAACTTTTGTATATGCCGTGTTACTGCATGGAACTATGGACTGGGGGGGAAAAAGAAATGTACCCTATAGATGGCAGTGTAAGCATACTAAAGAAACTTTGGTGAGACATCCAAGTATAACCACCTTAAAAGCTTTATGATTAGCAATAAATTCATAACAACAATTATTACAAAGGAAATTAAAAAAATGGCACAAACTGCTCAGATTAGATCAGCCAGCAGCACTTTTAAATGTGTTTCAGTCAATTTAATCATCTCAGTCGCTTTTTATTGGTGCTGGTAACAACCTATGGGCTAGTCTTCCATCAGGAGGATTCACTCTTCTACAGCTCCTCTAACAGAGTTTACAGATTATTAGAAAAGACTGAGACTCGTTTCTGAGTTAATTTAGGGCAAGTTTAAGCATACTGCACTTTAAAGTTGGACTCCTGTTAAAATATATTTTAATATTTCAGTGCCTTAGAAAAAGATTAAGTATTTGAGCAGCTAAAGAGACAAAACAAAATAATTTGATGGATTACATTTAAATCAGATGAACATCATAGTTTAATAAAAAAGTCTTTTTAGAATTGCTTGCTTCCAATATACTCCACATATTTGAAAACCTCATCTGTAGGCAGAGAAGTGTAGGTAAATATATCCAGTATAAGCAGCCATGTTACATAAGGTTACTTATTGAGGAGTTGTTGTATCATTTACATAAAGTTTTAAGCATCTCCAAACATATATTTTTTTAAGACATACAGTAATCCTAAATACCATTTAAAGTGAATTAATGAAGATTACTGTATAAGGAAGTATCTGACACTTGGGGATATGGTGCTAGAAAGGTTTAGGGGGTATTTTTACACATTTTATAAGCCCACTGAGTAAATCTTGGACTTCAACCATTGTTTTTTTGGACATGAAAGAGTTTGAAAATCCTATTCACATCTTTGTGGAACTGGTCTAGCAGTCCTGCTGCTACAGTATAACATATTTTGCATTATCACTTATTACAGCAAAATCCTAAGTTGTGAATCCAAGGGAGTTCCTGAAATCACTTCTGCAAAATTATTCTTTTCTTGCAATATATTCAATCGTATGTATTATCTTATTGTGAAAATATAATGGAGTGCATGACATCTGTCTATCTCCTTTTCTTAAAATAACATACTTTTGTGTAGATAAGACAGTGTCAAATTTACTTTTTGCATAGTTCCACAATCTTTCTGAATCACACTATTTTTTTTCCCTAGAGTTATTTAGCATCTCCACTTTAAATGAAATTTGGCCTTTGAGAAAGTTAAAGTTTTAGTCTCAATTACCAAAAGACTTTACTACTAGAAGTAATGGATTTAGAGAACAGTTTTCCTATGTAGCCCACAATTTTTTCCACTACAGCTGTTGAACAAAGTAAATCTCAATCTATGCATATTTAGCAATGTACAGAAGAGAGCATGTTTATGGTTTTCAGATTTAAATCCTACTAGTGATACTCCTATCCATTTTGAGGTGGTTCTATTCATAATTTGTCTGCAAGGAAGACTAAACCACTTTTAATCCTAACCAGAGTAACAACAAAGGTTTTATTAGAAAATAAACTAGGAAGATTTTTTTTTTTAAACACAGAAAATTTAAAGAGACTAGGAAAACATGTAAGTAGAAGGGAGATATATAATGCTCTCAATGCCCCTTGTATCCCCGCAGGTGATTCTTACTTTCAAGTTTGGCTGCAGTCAACTCAATGACTTTCTGAGATGCAGTAAACTCTGTACAGTCCCCAGGAAATTCTTCTTGTTACTTCTGTGGCCTGGCTGCCTTTTCCCAGCTCCTCAAGCATTCTCAGTCTCAGCATGAGCTGTAAGCAGGCTCCCAGCTCTCTACTGTGAGTATTTGCCTGCCCAAACCTGTAGTGTCTTAATTTTTCTCTCCCCTGAGCTTGTTCCCTAGCTCCCACAGACATATGAGCAACCTTTCCCCCCTCTAGAGATTTCTACCTAACCAGACTTCTTAAAAGAACGTAATAATTGAGAACAAAGGAGGAAAAAAACCACCATGCCACAGATATATGATCACTTTTAAACATCATGCTATGTCTATGCATATATAGTATTTCTCCTTCAGGTAAAGGAATTATGTGTTCTGTTCTGTTCTATTCAGACCAAACTTCCTTTCTGGCAATCCTTGAATGTTGCAGACATCTAAAATTCAAATGGAAACACCCTTTCCAGACTAGCTTACCACCCCTCTGAGAGAAGTGTCTTGCTCCCTGCACCTTAAAAAAGTGGGTCTTCTATTTCCTGCACACAGAAATTTCTCTGCGGCAGCACGAAGTCATCTGTGTCTAGGACAGGCAGAATGAATGGGTCAAATTACAGAAACATTTAAATTCCAGCAGGATTTTCACAAGTAGCACAATCAACCATATCATCCATTAGATAATCTGTCTTGTTACATCTTGCAACATCTCAGAGAAGAAGCTTCATGGTTCCACTCAAAGTGTAATAACATGGAACATGAAAGAGACCCGAGCCTCAGGAAGCAGAGCAGAAGCCTTGGTTTCCATGAAGCTCGAGGAATAACTTAACTTAAACTAAGATTTTGTAACTGAATGCCCCAAAGTTGGAATAAATTTTAATTTACCTTCCCCAAGCAGTTACCATGAATATTAGCAGACAGCAATACAGGCCAGCCCAAGGGCTCACCGCATCAACATAACTCAGGGTTTTCCACTAGGGACTGCAAGACTGGGGTGCTGTGATTATAGATGTACATAATTTGTATAAATTGGGAAACAGTAGTCTAATAGCATAATTCCTGTGTGCTGCCTTTTGTCTTTCAAACAACTGTATTACTTCAGTCTGGACAAGAAGAGAAAAGACAAAAACAGCCACTGGAAAAGTGCATATTGGTTTGGAAATATTAACTGTACCTGTGTTCTGTAGAACGGTAAGAGAAAACTCTGTTCATGCAAATGTAAGCAACAATGAATGTGAATTAACTTCCACAAATGAAATCCATCATATGATTTCATTTTGATCTTATGCTTTTGCTTTTTCTCCTAGATAAGCAATTAACTTTTACATTTCAGTGCCAGCAATAATCAATATGAAATTTGTAAATTGTACAAAATTACATAGGAATTTGAATGTTAAAAGCAGATTAGAAGAGAAAAGATGTAATATCAAGTTGTAAGAGTAAAACCCAGCTGGAGAGTATGATCTTTTAAAAATAATCTATAAACTCATGTAGTATAAGCAAAACATAATTAAGATGATGGGACTTTACAGCATCGCTGGTTCTATTCCAGCTTTGAATTCAGCTGATATATCCTTGGTGGTTTTTGGTGGCTTCCACTTCTTTGAAAAACTTTCACTGAGGGGAAAGGCAGATGGAGAAAAGGGGGCAAAAATATAAGAAATACTTCAGCAGCCAAAGCAATATTTGACATGTCTGGCCTCAGCATGAAAATAAATAATAAAAATTTTGGAATAATGTTAAAATTAAATTACTAATTGTAATCAAGAGTACAAAGTAAGATCTCTTTTATGGACATGTTTTGATCTAAATGATTGTTTTTTATTGCTAGTTTCTTAGATTTCAATTGTAATTTTTTTAGTGTAGAAAGAAAAAAAACCTCGTATGTTGGAAAATTGTGCTGTGGCTAATATACAAATAGCATGATGAAAGGCAAGAGTTTCACTGCTATTGTAATAGAAGATATGAAATCACCTGCAAATATGTGCTTTGTTAATTTTCAATGATTGAATGTCAAAAATCTTTCCTGTCAAGGCCATCATCCCCGATACTACAGCTGAGTGGCTGCCATGTTTGTTGAGGGAGAAGAGAAAAAGTTTAACAAAGTTAATGATACTACATAGTATAATTTTCTAAGATCTTTCTGAATTGAGAAAGGCAAGTAGTTGACAACCTGTAGGAGTAGATATTATGGTTCAGTTGCAAGAGTATTCTGTTTTGTTCAATAATCATGCCTAACAATACTGCTGATTCTCACATGTTGTCCAGCAAAATGAGCTGCTCCACAGAGCGAGGGAGGAAAACAAACAGCGGCATGTCCTTCACACAATTTTATTTGATGAACTAGGAGAAACTACTTGTGACATTAGGACTCAAAGCCAATCATAAGCAAATGGTAGATGCTGCCAATGTTTATATACATTGCTGCTGGTGTGATCAATATTTCTTATTACAGTCTAACTATAAAGCTCTGAGAACCGGGAAAACCTACACACACACAAAACCAGAAGGTTTTTGAACAATGTGTAGTAGATTGAGGCAATCTAGATGTAGCTATTCATTGATATCTAGTGTTGCCATGTTGGACCATCTGTTCTTGTTCTGTTTCTGCCTCATGAACTAGGAAAATGAGTATTCCTTTTCCAAATCACAGGCCACGAGACTTAAATATTCTGTGATGAATTACTACAGAAAAAATTAATTAATAGAACATCTGCCTGCCAAGAAGATAGAGTGCAAGTAACTAATACGTTACAGTTACTAGGCCAGATTCTCCCATTATTCTGGCAGCTAACAAAGACCAGAAGGCAAATGGGTCAATCTGGCCAACAATCTTTTCATTATGGTGTTACTGTCACCTGGCAAATCTAGCTCAAGTAACAACTTCTTTCTCTCTGTGCCTAGCCTACAGCAAGCTGGATGCTCTTCAGAATCCATTTCAGCATGTATCACTGTCTTTAGGAGATGATGTGACTTTGAAAGTCTGGTACTAAACTCCAGAAGTACACAAGTCCCTTTATGTTATAACATGTTTAGAATGACTAAGCCACCATTGAAAACAGTTCTCGCATACCATAAATTGGTAATTCTGATGTCAAACAAAAATGACTATTTTTATACATATAATATGGTGACTTCAGTAGAATAATTTGCAAAAGTAAAGTGAATGTTATGCCTAAGAATAATTAGCTTCAAATTACTTTTTTTAATTGAGTATTTGGAAATCTTTTATTCAAATTGAGTATGCAATATTTTTAATCCACTTCATCTTTGCATTTGCTTTGAGATGTCAAGTGTCATTTTTACTTTGGCAAGAGGTCTTTTGATTATCAAGATAAAAGCAAATGTTTGTTCTTAATAAATTCTTATTTTTTATTTTACAAATGAAGTGAATGGAAGACTTCTACTAATGATATGCATCTCATTAGCAAACGGATCCCTTTGCTGTGGTAATCAAATAAACCCTTTCTTCAAATCAGTCCTCACCCATTTTTATAATTATCATCACTGTCCCTGGTTTTTTTTTTGCTCCTCTGAAGTATAGTTCGAAATATATGTCTGTGAAAGCTTTCCAGTTGGTTTGCTGTAAGGAAACTTATGTAAAGGATTCCTAGTGGGGTAACGAAGTTTCTTCCAACCACAGAACTACAATCCACACCAGCCATAAAATCATGCAAAGATGGTTTCTTTCTCTGGCTTCTCAATTTATCAATAATTAAAAAGTGATACTTCAGTACAAGAAATCATATACTGAAATTGCTGGTTTGATACAGGGTATATGATCAAGCCCCCTGCCTGAAGGGAAGAAAAATAACTTAAACTACTGATTGTGAGTGGTCAGCAATAGCTACTGCTTTGTGTCCTGTGTTATAGTAAAGTAATTCACTATTGACATCATATAAGCATTGCTCAATCACTGTAAGTGAATTCTCACTAGTGTTCTTGAGCGCACAGCCTCAAGACAATTCAACAGCAAAAGTACATATGAGGTCATAATTTGGCCTATTATGTATAAAATGAAAAGAAACAGCTTAAATGTGAGTGCCTGCAGTGAAAGAGAAATATTTTGCAAACTGAAATGGCACCGGAAATCAATATGACACAACGAATATGAAAACTCCGAGTGCCATTTCTACAAGATTGTAAAGAATAGCTATTGAGGACTAACATTTTCTGTTCGGTTATGTAACCCATTTAAAATGTCTTGTTTAGCTATACTTGAGAGATGAGGTTTTTAAAATATTGGATATTTCAACACAAAAGCTACAGCAGCTCAGCTGAGATCTAAGGTCAAATCTCTTTGTAGAATAATTCAGAACACATTTGCACTGTAAAATGAAAGAAATGAGGGTATTAAATATTCTGATATGACACTTGCAATGAAATTGAGAAATCAGGTTATGACCAAGATCAGTGTTTATTTCACTGAATTCTGATACGACATGGGACTAAGGCATACCCAGCTATAAATTTCTCCAAACTCAGGGGTGAAAGCAGTAATCCCCCCCCCCACCAAACCACCCTTATGTCAAAGCTGAAGTTTAACATGATATTCTGCCCAAACCAGTCTGGGCAGAACTTAAACACTTGAACATACCCTAGCCACTTGCAAAACAACAAATAGATTGACAGATGCCAAAACCACCTACTGTTAAAGTATCATGGGAAAAATCAATGGTTAAGAATGTTTGAAACTGCATGACATATCAATTAAACAAGCAGAAACACTGACTTTGGTAAGTTGCATCAAAAGAGAGAAAAAAATTTTGCTCAAAGGAGGATGAATTTTTTTTTTTTTTAACTTAGAATAGAATAGAATATTTCACTTGGAAGGGACCTACAATGATCATCTAGTCCAACTGCCTGACTACTTTGGGGTTGACAAAAAGTTAAAGCATGTTATTAAGGGCATTGTCCAAATGTCTCTTAAACACTGACAGGCAGACTGTTTAGTTTTTAGTAATTAGCATTACTTAGATAAACTAAATTCTGATTCTAACAAAATTTAACAAAATCTTAAAAACTTATACAGTTGTCTGTTATTCCTACATGAAAATAAACTGTACAAAAAGTCTAGTAGTTATTTTTTCTAGAAAAAATCTTGCTAGCTTGGAAAAAACCTGAAGAATTTCACCAGTCCAGAGAGGCACTTAATCTGCCAAGAAGAGGACAGTCAGAATGCACTCTGAGCAACCTCTGAATAAATCAGTGTAAAAGATCAAAACAGACCTAGAAGGCAATTGGATACTTTGTTTACAAATAATACTTCTTTTTTTTTTTTTTTTAAGTGCGGAGAATTGCTTTTCCGTTCTCGATAATATTTTTCAGATCTGTGAACAAAATCAATTCAAGCAGTTTATAAGATAAAGAAAAATATTTTTTTTTTCTCCAATTGCATAGGTTAGGGTTTTGACCTAACTGCATTTTTATTTAGCTTTCTTTAAAATTGCTAAAAGGGTCTTTAAGGAGGATCATAAAGCTTCAGAAATGACTGCAGTGACCAACAGAAGCTCACATCATATGCCATATATCATTAATCCTCAGAAAATAATAATTCTAGCAGATTCACATTGTTTACTTCATGGAAGTAGCCTCACTCACTTCATGGGAAACTTTGATGTTTTCTTTTTAATTAATATGTTAAACAAATGACAAACTTTATTGGCAAGGAAGCAACATTTCCTCAACATTTGTGTCAACTCTCGCGCACCTCTCAAGATATACTTTTGTATCTACCATCAAGAAGCAACAGCAAAATATCTGAAAATGTCAAATCCTTTTTAGTTCAACCTTGCAAAACCCAAATATATTTAAGAATTCCCCTTTGGCTTGTTTACAGCAATGATGGAATAGAAGATCATGTTTTGTCCTCTCCATTTCTTTAGAGGAACCCTTAAAATTTCAAGTTCAGAAGTCAGAAGACATTGTGCTCATTGACCTTTTGCTATAGCATGTCATTTCAGTCTCCTGTGCAGAGGATTTCTGTTTTTTTCTGGGAAGTCTGGGGACGAAGTTTCTCTTTTAATCACAGTAGTGACTTGCAATGCCACACAAGCTAGAGTAAGTTAATGGAAAAAGTCATTACAATTTTCCTCTCACTCCCTCTGAAATACTGGGCCTCTCAAGCCAAATACAGAAGGAAATTGCCATGTGAAGATCTTCTCCAATATGAAGAGCTGATTTGTGACAGTTAAGGAAATAATTATTTTTATATGTTGAGGAGAAAGCACTTTGTTAAACAGCGATTAGTTTGCTGTTATCACATAAATGAGTTATTCCTGTAAGGAACTGTACCGCACTCATCAAACCATGTTAGATAATGTTAAGTAATTAAAGAGGGAAGAACAAATCATTCCATCAGTTCTCACTTTGCATCTTGAAACTCTCATTGTCGATGCTGCAAGTGAATTGTGGTTTGTCTGTACTAGCAGTTACCATAAAGAATGGAAAATAGCAGCTAGTCTTATAGCAGGAAATCACAGTTCAGTGAACCAGTGAAGGCATCACACATGTCAGTGTGGATTATCAGTATACAACAGATCCCTTTTTACATACTGAGCAATGAACTTTTTATATGACTTTGACTTTTGAGACTCATAAGTTTCCACACTAATCAGGATAGTGAAAACTACTGATAGTAATTTCTAGAGGACTTTTTTTTCCTTTAGGTTCTGGCAGAAACTACTCTGTTTGTACACAAAGTGAAGAAAAGGTTTTTAGTGTTTAGAGAATCAGATAGGCAAAGTATGAAAATAAGTGGAGAAGACAAGTAGTGGTACGTGGTATGCTGCATGCTGTTCCCAGGCAGAAATAATTTCAGTAGCTAGGTGAAGGACATAACAGTTTTAAAACTTTTTGTGTCTTCCATTTCAAAATGATACCAAATGAGTTTATTTTCTCTAATTTGTAATAACTTGTTGCTTAAGTTCTATAACATGGAAGCCAATTTCAGTTTAAATGGTAACCCATAATTTTTTTTACTTGAGAGACTGTTTCTTGGAATTTTTAAATATCAAGAAAATGTTTTGAAGATTGTTTTTAAGCAGAATGCTGACATTTTCTTGATATGTTGGGTCCAGGCTATACTCCTTTTGTGAGATACAGGAAGCTACCCTTCTGCAGCAATGCGTGAACAGGTCTCAGTTTGAACCAGTATCACACCTCAACATTATTGAAACTAAATTGAGTCAGAATCAGAGATGAAAATAAAATTTGGATGACTTTTCAAGTTCTTATAAACATACCATTATTTACAAATGACACAAATGAGGAAACTTGGAGTGTCACTAATAAAGTGAGAAAAACAACTTAGGCTACTTTTTTCCTCTGCTAAAATGTAGATAATTGGTCTGGTTAGGTAAAAAAGGTGGTCACCTGCATAAAGGTCAGATATCAATAAGGTTCAGCAGACCAGCCTAGAAAATAAATTTTTGGAACATAATGCACACAGAGGGTACTCAGCTGATGCTGATTAAAATTCTGTGGGCAACAGAATTAAATACCTCCTCTGTTCACAGAACAACTTGGGTTTTAACTGTTCTAAAAGGGAACCAAAATGGTTTGTCAATACATCTAAAGAGTTAGAAAACTCTTTGGAACAGTAGTTTGTGCCAATTGTTTAGGATTCTTCTTCACATACAATTATACATCTATTATCATATTCTCCCAACATAATCACACAAGCAGTCTGATAACAGAAACAAATTTAGAATATATTTGCTTGTGCACATACATAAGAAGCACCTTATAGCCTATTAGTGTGCTTATGAAAACAGCCTTGTTATTAGAGCATAAACCCTGGAGTCGGTAGACAAAAATTCTGTTCTTTTCTTTGCCATGCACTTTTTAGTAATTGCATTACATCTTCATGTCTTGCTTTATTCACAAGTACATCACAATAATGACAATTTTGAGCTCACTGACATGGACAACCTAAAGTATTTTACAGACATTAGGGAATTTGAGAATGTAGAGAGCACTGTTATGGAGATGTAAATTACTGTTACACCATGCATATATTCTCATTTTTTACAGTATTATCTGATGCGTTGCATACTTGAGCTAAATTCCATGTTCTAGGATATTTTTGAATGCCACACTTTCCATTATGCAGGCAGAGCTAAAAAAATTATTTTCAAAGGAAATAATTTTTTTTGTTCTTTTCTAGCTATCTCATTTATATTTATAAGCAAATGGTATTTTGGGATGCATAGCTGTCCATTTTCTCCCTGCTTATAGGATCTCCTTATTCACAATGCTCAGAATGTATTACAGCTTAATCCAAAGCCCACTGAAGCCACAGGATGAGAGAGCGTGGTATCTCTGGTCTTTGTCACTGCCTTGCCACCTCAAAATCAAATATAACCAATTATAGAAAAGACTTAAAGTCTAATACATCATTCTCAAAATCAGAAGATACTGATAACTGGATGCAGATGTACTAGAAACTCTTAAATAAAATGTTTCCACATTTAGCTATGTCAGGTTGCCTCCCCTCTTTATATTCTCTTGGGGCTGACAGTTACCGATGTTAAGTCAAACTCTACAAAAAAAGCTGAAAAGCTGATGTTGGAAAGATTGACTTCATTAAATGGCATCTACATTCAATGCAGACTACTGCTTTTGCTTGAAAGAAACATACAAAGGTATCTTTGTATACTGCTGGTATTTCACTGACATTTGAAGAGACTTCTAAGGTGTACTCAGTTGGCATCTATTGTAGTAGAAGAGTTTGTTTTTCTAAGTTAAAGCAAACCAACCCTAAACTTTTCTCTGCTTAAAAAAGGAATTATGTGAAATAGGTAAAAAAGTATATACACAAGGGAAAAAAAAAAATTGGGTGTAGCGTTTGCTACATATCAAGGTGCTGTGACTAGATCACTGGTCGGCCCGGACCAGGGAAAGAGACAGATAACACACACAGTGTGAGCGTCAACTTTTTATTGCACAGTTAATTCCTTTTATACTAACAAGGGTAGGTGGGATTACAGATGCGTCATAGGGCTGCGACTAACCCTCCATCTTTCCGTGACATCGCGAGATCTTCCGAACGCCATACCCTACATTTGGGCAGCTCACTTCTTTCTGCAGTTCCCCTTAAAAAAGAAAAAAAATATTTTAGAAAAGCTTGCCTAAGCATATTCTGTCTGCAGAAGTGATTGATTCTTGTCCTTGGTCAGCCTAAGATACTTCTTTTCTAACAGACAGCAATATTCTGTTATGTGACAATAGCAGCAAGAGGCTGCATCCCTCACTATCTCAGAACTTTATTCCAGCATACATGAGGCAACAAACATTCTCCCATTCTGGCTGCAACAATTCAATTTGTGGCGTGCAGCCAATCTATCCCAAAGTACCTGGGCTTTCTTAGCCTCCAGATTTCATCTCATTTTCCAAACTCCCACCACCTTCAACAGTGTGAACAGATTTTTCTTAGATGCAGGTCACCTAGCTGAAAGAAAAAGATTGCTATAACTTGTACACATGCAGGTCATAGAAAATGAAAAATTCAGTCAAAGCAGTGTCAAAGGCATAACTTTTGAGTGATCTGAAAAATACCAAGCCTTCTGATCTTTCTGACAAGACTGCTCTGTGAAAACGCAGTCTTTTGTTTCTCCAAAGTGTAAAGTACAGATGATGACAGATAACACACCCCAAACAAGCATCCAAACTCTACCCCAGGAAAGGACACCTAAGAATACCTTAAAAAATTTGATTGTTTAATAAAACTAATAAATAATAAAGGTTTCCAGAAATTGAAAGTAAAAGCACTTTCTGTCATCACATCACACTTTTTTTTCAGAATATTAAAGTTTTTTTACCAGACATTTTAATAATGTGTAGACTCCCTTCAGAGTTACCTTGGATGAGCTAGGGTTACTTATACCTTGAGACCAGAGAATTTAATTTCTGTAAGAATAACTTAAATGCCCTTTTCTTTGAAAGCAGATGTCAGTACGTACCTAAAAATTCAAAGAGAAGATCCATGGGAGCATACAACAATACCATTATCAAATTGGTACTGTGGGTCTTTGACAGAGGCAAACATCCTAATGAGCTCATAAGAAAATTGAAAGCTCTAGGAACACACCTACATGGATGCTGCAGTGATCGTGAGGAAGCAAATGGGAGTCTGGATTCCTTCCAATAGTTATCCCCCCCAAATTTGGGCTGATAAATTTGCCAGGTGGAAAAACCACTAAGCAACTGCTAAGTAGCTTGTGCACCTTTGAATGTGTGACCTGAAGCTGAAAAGAATCATAGGCATTTTCTGACTGTTGCCTGCTTATTCTTGGAGATATCAAAGTTGAAGTTAGGGTGATCATCTAATTAGGAGAGAAAACATCAAATACAGTGCGTCTAGGATAATCTACTGAAATATTCTGGATAACCCCTGATGTTACTAAGGACAGAAAGAAGTTCTCACTAATATCAGGGACTTCAACAGGCCTCACTTCAGTGTTTGAGGAGCAATATGAGTAAGGGGAAGTGTTCTTGAGAAGCCTTCTTAACAGATATACCTCTGGATTGATAGATGCCAGAGGCCTTTGTCAGGGCCAAATACTCTTATCTTCATCAGTTCATCACCTTTTCAAGCAGAAAATTTCGAAACTTAAATATTCAGTGCTTCCCCTAACAGCATGAACATTTTCACATAGGTTAATCTTCTCCCGTGAATGCACAAATGAAATCTCATCACCTAAATTGTCTAACGTGAGAAGGCCATTTGGAAAGACCAGATGATCATTTGTCACTGCTATATAATTTATCATAAGATCATATCTCTTTTTAATTTTTGACATAGCCTGAAGTTTGAAATTAAGCTAATTAAACACTTGCTTTCTACTCTCCAGAAGCCTGCATTTGCATTTTCAACTAATGTATTATTTTATGAATTTTATAGATTATATAAAATCCACTCTCCAAACATGGAGAGCAAAGGGGAAAATATCTTCTAAGTTTTCATAAAACCTTGATGAAAATATTATTTTTAGTACTTTTCAAAGGAAATTTTATTTTTATTGATTATAACAAAACTGTTTCCATATATTTAAGTCATTTTAATACGTCAGGGGATCCTTTCGTAACTGTAACCAAAGCATATTTTTGTATGCAAACAAATCAGACTTCTGTAATTTTAAGGGATACCGTATCCATTATTGTACAAGATACAAACAAAAGTATTTGTACAACTATAAATAAAATTTTAAAATATGGGATTCAAGTTCTAGAGGACTGTCAGTAACATATGATATGAAGTACTGTCAATGTAACGATTGTGATTTGGTTCTGATAGACAGGAATCTTAAACGAAGCCGGGTGCAGTAGGTTTTCTGGTGAGGAAGACTGGGAAGAAGATAAAAAGTGACTCATATCTGTTTCTGCCCTATACTTCTTATTCTGACAGCATTTTGTTTTATCAGTAATGGCGTATGGACCCAAAGACTGTTCCTAGGAGAGAAATGAGTAACACTTCTATTTTGTTTTTCTGGTCACAATTCTATGGAAAAAACAAAACCAAGACTATCCAATTGCAGCTATTATCTTTGCTGTGTATATAAGTTATCTTCACAAAAATGTAAGGTTCTCTCATGGAAATAAATTATTTAAAACAGGGCATGTTAATGGGCTATCATAGTTTGCTTTCTAACATCAGGGTTTCTCCATGGGTATGAAGAAAACATAATCACACATATGGTGGAACTAAAATGTACTATTTTTCTTGAATGAAATTCTCTTGTTAACTCAGCATGCACTGCATGAGATCACATATCATTTTTCAACCATCTGCACATCTCACAGTATTATGGACAGAAAATTTCTATTATTCAGCCACTAAGATTTTATGTTGGGTGACTTGTAAGTGTGGATTCATTATAATATCTTTCATCATTAGTGGTAAATTTGGCATCTATGCAGATAATACTTGTATTTGTATAATTTCAATTTGAAGAATAAACTTAAATTCAAGTCTGTCCTCTGCCACTCTTGGTTCTAATACCTTACAGAACACACATTCCAGGTAATTTGGACACATGATCTTTTATATTACAGTCTAAGTTAGGAAAATGCATTGCTCAAATTTCAAAGTTAAAGACACTTTAAGAAACATTAAGAGTCCTTGATTGTGATCAGCTGTTTGATAAAAGAAAAACAAAATCAACCGAACAAAGCCCCCCCCAAATATCATTGATGTCAAAAGATCAGAAGCCAACATGCTAATGAGCTCTTTTTTTATGAAATTAAATCATTGCTCTTAGTGTTCACTGACTTCTCATTAATTCATAGATAGCTTATCATGTTATAGTGCTTCACGAATTACCAAATATATGGACTGTATTAGGAATTTCAGACCATGCCTCTATTTTGGTATTGCTAACTATCAAGGGGAATCCAATCACAAGGCACTCTGTTACTATTCAATTTATGACAGCCTCTATTTTCAAATTAGAAGTCTCAATAAATACACCAATGGCAAGACATTTTTCAGAAATCTCTGACATGATATTCTTGTTTGTAAAAGATATTGTGGAGATTAAATTCATTTTAATTTCCTGAGTCCGTACAGGTCCGCTTTCTTACTTGAGATATAGCACATTATCTTTGAATATCCTGAAAATAATTAAGAACATGATGAGTTTTTCATGAAAGTTTTTTTTTAACCTGTTCCTTAGCTTTCATTATTTTAACCTGTTCCTTAATGTTCACAACTGACCCATTTGGGAGTCACTTTTTAAAAAATTTATTATGAAAATTCTGTTTAAAAAGGAATATTCCCATCTAGCTGTAGCTAAGTAATTGAACAAATTAAAATCAGGAATGGAGGGAACCGCCAAGCATTTTTTCATCAGAACTTAGCTAGTGGGTTTTGCAATTAGCCCTGCAAAGTTCCCTTTATATTTTCATTGTATATGCATAAACAACATTAATGCAAAGAATAGACAGTAGTGGACTTCAAGCAGACAAACAATGTAACATCAAAAAAATACAACATCAAAACAAGAGGCGAAAAAAAAGCTACCTCTGCTCCACAACTCTGAGAACAATCTAATTCTTTTCTTTTCATGAGAAAAGCATACTAATGAAGCAATGAATGCTTTTTGCTCTTCTGTCATAGAACTATAAACTATAGTAAACTTAAATAGTTAAATGTCAGAGCCAACAGCAGAAACTGCTGGTTTCTGATAAAGCCCATAGTCTGATAAAGGCTGATACTACTACTTTTTTTACCCCCCTCCCCCCCCCCCCAATATTACATACTAAGTAATGAGATAAGGGGCAATGCTTTTCTAAAATTAACCTAATTTGTAATCAAGGGAACTGTTCAGAGAGATACTGCAACCCATGAGCTGGGGAAGCGCCTGCAGTCAATACCGCATATTCTTTCCCTTGCTCTCTCTTTCTGTAAGCTGGGTACTTCTTATCAGATTTCATGTAAACTATTTTTTTCTGTCAAATTATTTTGTTTTGTGCTGCATACTATGGTAGAGGAAGGGATTAACAGAGCCTTGATTTGCCTGTGGCCTGCTTGGTGATGTTCAAATACAGTGATTCTCAAACCAGTTTTTTGCTTGTGTGGGTGGAAGAATATTTTCTCCCTGCATAACACTACCTCTGTTCTGTCAGTGACATTTTATTTGTCCTTTATTTCATGTACCTTATTTTTTTCTCACTTTCATCTGGCCAGATCGGTAGTGTTCTTTCCAAGTTTCCGTAGACTTTGGCCTCATCTGCTCATGTAAGACACTATCAGGTGTTACTCTGCAGATGTCTTCATTCTTGCTCCAGTGCTGTCCTGAGTTTGAATCTGTTTCATATATAATGCCATCTGCATCTTGGAAAAGTGCCTTTGCCACTCCTTTGCCTCTTTCATGGCTCTAGACAGACTTAATTATCAATGCATAGCAGCCACAGGTCTTTGCCTCTGTGGCAACAGATTGTGTTATTTTCATCATCTTTTAAGTGAAACATGCGATCACTGAACTTCCTACAAAGCACAGCCTGGGTTATGCAAGCTAGTGACCCCTTTACTAGAGAGTATTATTAATTATTACATCATTTGTAATTATACTATGAAACGATAATGGCTAATTATTTGGAAACCTAATTTAGTGACCTAATACTGTCAGGAACCATACTTTTTATTATTTTTCATTAGCCAGCTAATGCAGGTGGTTGTTTTAACTGCAGGCTCTACCTGCAGAAGAATGCAGGGGTAGGTGGCTGTGCAAATTCACATTTGGCTACTGGACCATTCAAATTCATCACAGTATACTGCTATCCATTCCTTAAGTATCATGCATGAAGAATTCATGGAAAATTGTTCCATTGATTTCTAAATTTATTTTCTGCTTGGGCCTTTTCCAGATAGCTTACTTTTAATATTACGGCTTATTTTTGTAAAAGGTGGCTATGCATGGTTTTTATAAGTAGTGAAACATGGTTCTAGAGGTCTTGCAGGACAGTTAAAGATTCTGTGCATTATAAAATCCAAGGGATATCACTTGTGAACCGTTTTGCACTTTATATGATTTCTATGTGGGTTTTCTTTCCCTTCAAGTAGATACAATCCCTGGTTCACATTAGCTTTTCAAGTAAATTTTTCCCTTTACCATTACAGTACAACATCTTTGAAGATGGTGTACTAATTATCACCCATTTCCCTATGTTCAATAGATCTTTCTTGTAGGGAATCTTCCATTCTGGCTGAGACTGAAACATTAAAATTCTGGGGCTAGAGGCATCCTAAATAGATAGTAACCAAGTCTTTATGCAGCTAATTACACTTTTGGAATATATTCCATGATTAATACTATCTTTTGAATATAACACAAATTCTATAATATAGGATTAAAAAGAGAATGTTAGAGAATATAATTTTTTCGAAAGTACTACTTTTTAAAAATGCAGTACCAACTTTAAAGAAAAAATATGTCTTTAAAATAACATTTGCATTAGGAGCTTATGTGTTAATCTAATTAAGAATTTTATTAGCATATATATTAACTTTAGCAGCATCAAATGTTTGAATGTATAAAATACTATGAAGATATATAAGTATTTTTTAAAAAATGTATCCGTCTAATAGTTGGTGCAGAAGCTCTCTTCATGTTTGAAGGTGAAATACAGTGTGGTTACACTATTTATTGACATTTCCTTTTGTTGCTGTTACTAAAACCATTATCTTTTATTATGTTCTTCATTTCCCTGCACGACATTTTTAGTATTACCGAATACTGTTGTTTAATTGTTCCTAAGTGATAATGAAAAGATAAAATGGGGAGTAATTATCTGTATGGCAGAACAGTACTGGGAGATTTTACTCATCAATTCATCACAAAACAAATACAAGTCAATGGTGTAACACTAGATTAAAGGGAAAACTTCTCTGGGATATGTTATCCCAGAATGATGTTGAATTTAGGACAGGAGATAATTACTCTGGTAAACACAGCACTACTGATAGATCCAGAATACTCTGTCCAGTCTTGAAAACCAGATCTTGAGAAAGGTATTGGCTAGTGGAAAAAACTGGAGGCTAGCAGAAAGGGTAATAAGAATTTTTGAAAATACAGCTGAGGAAAATATGGAGTTGAGTTTCCTTATGTGGGAAGATAAAGACACTAAGGATCAGATGAAAGACACGATAACCTGGCATCCATAATAAGAAAGCTGTGAGGCTTTTTGGTGGTTCTGAACAGTAGGCCAAAAAAAGCTGTAGCATTTGTAGAATCAACTTGACTAATGCTTTGCTTTACAAGAGCATGTACTACTTTCTGCAGTTTATGTATTTAATTGATCTCATTTGGGGATGAAATTATGTATCAGAAATGAGGATAAAGTTGAAACTAAATATGACTTTGAGCTACACTAAAATCTGAACTTATATTTATAATACAGTCTGCTGGTAATGTTGCACTACTATAAATTTCTGTGTTATTGCCGTGATATATGAACATTCAGGTACCTGAAGAATGTGCTTTAAATTCATGTTTATACTAATTTGCCTACCCTCTGGTGTTTAATAATGCAGCAACCCTTGCTTAGCATTAGTAAAATAATTTAAGTAAGTGTTTTGCAATGTTCCATGAAGTGCATTAAAGCAATAATACATCCTAAGTACTTAAAAAAAAGGAAACCAATAATACGGTGATACAGCTAAAAGCTCCATTAAATGAATGTAGAAGTAGCAGCCATCATAGATGGCTTGCTTTAATGTTTTTAAATTAAAGTTCCACTAGCTGATAGGTTTGAAAACTATCTTTCTCCGAAAAACAAATGATCATGACTGAAACCAGTAAAAACACAAAACTGCAAATCATTCATCATGAGAATTCAGTGATTTTCTTTTTTAAATATACAACTGAAGTGATGTAGCAGGTTACATGCATATTAAACCAGTGTTCAGTAACAAATAATGAATACATTGATCTGTCATAATGCTGGATATGGAGATAAAATAGTTTTGCCATCAAAATCCATGGCAACCTGATTCATCATCACTGCTACTGTGGATTTAAAAGAGCACTAAGGATATCATGAATATGGTGGTACAATTAGAAGTTTCCTATGGCTAAATTTTTATATTTAGGAGAAAGGACTAATATATTTCAAAATGGACAAATAATGGCACAGTCCAAAGTTAGACCTTGTAGTCTTGAAACTCAAAGAATATGTAGGTTCCTAACTTAATTGGATTTCAGATCAGCAGGGACTGATATAGAAAAGACATCTTTCCTTCTGCACAAGCCAGCCTCAAGAATTTGAAAGGAGATCAAATTAGTCCTTAGACCTGTATCATCAATACACTTGAATTCAAGTAAAATTCCTATTAGCATTGGCAGCTTTTAATGCATTTCCATACATTAAACATTCAGCATTAAACAAACTCAGTAGTTCAGCCAGAAAATTGGTGGATTCATTACTCTTTCCAGTTATATAATCACAATTAATAAGCAGTGACCATTTTTTTTTCCTCTATCCTGTGTTCAGTAACACTCTCTGCTTAGCACCAGTGCTTAAAATGAAACAAAACAAAGCAATCACTATATGTGTGAGAAGTAATAATGTCTTTATATTTTCTATGGTCTATTGGAAATGCCCTCTTTCTTATTAACACACATTTGCATGATATGGGTACACATACTTGGTAATCTACAATTCTACTATATGAATAAGTCATTACTTTATAACACTGTTTGTGTTATACAACAACCCCTACATATACCATTACATAGAGAAGCCCAAAAGAACTGTGTGAGTACATTAAGGGAAAGAAAAGCCTGGAATAGGAAGTCAGCACAGAAGGAAGAAAGGCCAAAAGTAGAAATAGCTTAACTGAAGAATAGAATGAAGGAGGTAATGAAAGGAATAATAAAGTGGATTACCTGGAATGCAATAGTTTAAGAAAGAAGGAAATGAGAATAGCATGCAGGAGAGAGCATGAAGTTATGGAAAACATTAGGTAGTAACGTAAGACCCAGAGTATGATGCTTAAGATACAGAAAGTTAACACACCTTTCCAGAAGATGCATAATGAGAATATATTTAAAAAAAACCCCGAATTTATTTTAGCAGAAGAATTTTTGTTGTCAGCAGTGTCAAATATAAGAAGCAGCATGTGATACAAAGAAAAGAACCAAACAAAAATGGATATTGTGAAAGAATAAATAAATTAATCTGTGAAGATTAAAAAAAAAAAAGAGAAAGAGAGAAAATTAATGAGGAAAACAAATAGGAAGAAGTATAGATTGTTCAAGAACTTAGGCAGTCCTTTCAGGTACAGTTCAAGCCAAAGAGTAACATGCAATGGAGGCATTTCTATTTTTAATCTACAGACACATTCTCCTTCAAAAATGGATCCACTGATAATGGGAGAGGGGACACCATGAGAACCACTACAATACTTTAGTAACACTGGATGCCATAAGGATGTATGAATGTCATACATACAATGTCAAATGGTCACTGACACATAGAGTAATTGAGATACACTTAAAGAGAGTTTCCAGGCATTTTTACAAGGTCAATTTACCTTTTCTACCATCCTAAAATAACCCCTGGCTATTATTTATTCTCACTTTGTACTCAAAGTATGAAACAAGTATGTGTTTTATAATGCTAAGCACTAACTTCATAGGCAACCCAATCACACACTAACAAAATTACAAAGTAAGGAAATAAGCAGTAAGACCAAAATAAACGTTTTTTTTGTGAACTACAGAGAGCCAAAGATTTGGATTGTATTGCTGCTGGATACTGATTTTTAAATTGTTTGTCATTGAATCAGTTGAACCTTTAACCTTTGTTTCTATGTAGAAATTGTATAAAGGGAAAAATGTGTGAGTTTCCAAAGCAAGAATCTGAATAAACAATTAACTATATTGTCAAACAGATTTAACACTACCACATAGAATGGTTCTTGTTATCTCTTGCCAAAAGATGGAGCTTCATATAAGAATCACATTCCCTCCAGTTTTTCTCACTACGTTGGTATTTTCCTTTTGGAAAGAAATAGCTACTTCTAAATTAGGTTTATTTTCTCAAGTAAAGTGAAATTGATGTTTTCATTTTAGAAACTTTAATTATGCAAAGGGGGGAAATCTTGAGACCCTTATCACAGGAACTCATTCTTTAAATACATTCTTGTCAAATATCAGCATAATCTACAAATGCAAAGAGGACAAAAGACAACAAAAGGTGGTATTATTCTAGGATGTTGATACAGAAGCTTTCCAAATTTGAAATTCAATCACATAGGTACAGAGGATTATGAAACATATGATCCTGAGTATTTGACTGAAGAATTATGTAGTAAGGACCGGGTCATACTACTTTTGCCTCAAAGTGTTGCACCACTGTAACTCCCGTCAATTCTCTTAAAATTCCAATTGAAAGGCAACTTGCATGATTTTCTTAAGTAGCACTGGAACCTACTTCAAATTATGCTGTTCCATATCTTATATTCTGCTTATACAAGCATCGTATCATAAATATACAAAATGCGACATTTTTCTGATGAGCAACCAAGAAATAATAATTTAAGCATTTTTTAAAATTACTGCTGTCAGAATTTTGACGAGACTATTCCTATGAAACAGCTGCTGTTATATGACTATGAAGTAGGCTATTTATCTAGAAAAATAGTGAATAAACTATCACTTTAAGCTGTTTTTAGTGTTAGCTAAGCTTGAAGCATATTTTATTTGTACCATATTTTAATGCTGGATTAGAAACAACTCCTATTTCTTGTATCCTGTTTCTCCCTAATTATACGTGTCTTGTATTTAATTACAGAAAGAGTGCTAATGACATCATCCTGCATTATATTAGACACAACAATTTCTGCCTTGTGTTTCAGAGTGATATCTAACCAACTAGTAAAGAGTTGCTTAGATGTTCCATCTCAAGCAACCTAGGTTCACCAACGCCTTCCTATTCTTTCTTCAGGTAAACCACGGAGTTACTGTTTCCTATTAAAGTGTTATTTTAATTACTCAATAATTATGATGACTTTATTCATATTACCAAAAAGCTATAGGAACATAAAGCAGAAAAAAAAAAAAAGTATAAGATATTTGTTTCACCAAAGCCATTGAATCCCCCTCTACAACATTCACATGACATCCATCCCCACCACCAAATAAACCAACCCCTCCCCCCAAAAAAACCCCAGAAAGTCTTGTTCAGAATATAATTGTCAGACTCATTGAAATAGATGAAAGAAAACTTTCTTGAGAACCACAGACCAGGACAGCAATAGATGCATTGTTGATTAGTTAACAGTAGATCAGCCATACTCAAATAATAGACATACATCTGAGTTTGCATTCCTAGTAAATTTTACCATGTTCCTACACATGCAATGCTTTTTATATTTCAGAGGAAGAACCCTCTTATCTCACCCCTCTCTCAGTAAAGGCAGCCAGTGGGCTCGGTGTCCTAAGAAGCCTGGATCTGGCATGCAACTTCCCGCTGTGCTAACTCCAATATGGGAGACTTTGTCAACATTAATTGTTTCTATTCAGTAACATAGCAATAGCTTTCAAATTCTTCTGATATTTTCAGTTAAAAATGGGTTTCTTTCCATAAAGTTTAATGAGTTGGTGTTAACTGTTAAAGTGTTACTATAATGCTGCCAGAATTATCTTCATTCAGATGGCTGGAAAAATATCCTTTGTATAATTAGTATTTTTGTATGATATAATATTTCTAGATGGCTTATTATGAATACTTCTTCTATGAAATTTTGTGTGAATATTAGGTTACTACTAAAATGCAAACTTTAGGAAAAATGCAACTCTCAAATTCAAGCACATAAGTCATGTAAACTCAAGACAAAGGTTTACTTTTATGTGTTTTGGCTTGATAGTTCCTTGTGACAGTGAGATCTCAGTGTCAGTACCCACATTCAAAGACAAAGCTTTCTAATAGTTCAAACTGAGTAAGAATGAGATCATGGTCTAGGTTTGTAATGAAGCAACAAAATCAAAATACTAGTCTAAACCCAGAAGAAACAGAAACATTTTTCAATGCTTCAGCCTACAGATACAAGCTTTGCAAGGCTAACAAGACTACTCTGCTAAAATAGATAGTTTTATTAAAATAGCTTAACTGAATTATCTTGAGAGTGTTTAAGAACATCTTCTAGAGTAAGCAGTAGTCACATGAATTCTAAAAGAAAACTTACAACAATCATTGAGCAAAGTGTCTGAAAACAGAGTGAAGGAGGACCCAGCAAATCACTGCAAATGTATACCTCCAGTAAAGAAATCAAAATATTCACGTCCACAGAAAATAAGTAAAAAAAAACCCATTCCACTGTGGTTAAAGAAATCAGAAAGGGACATTAAATAATTAGGGTATCTTTCAAAAAGTGGAAATAATCTCTAAGTGAAGAAAACAGAAAAGAAAAACTCTGGCCTGTTAAATGGAAGCAGGGAACCCAATGAAGATCTATCTTAAATTAAAGTCCTGGTAAAAGAAGCTACACAGCAAATTCAGCAGAATTTTGAAGAGTAATCTCCAACTCTAGACAGTATTTTACCCAGGAGTTCTAAAAGAATTCAAGCATGAAACAGTCGAATTATTCACTGCAATTTAACTCAAAACTGTCTCAATAACAGGCAAAGATACTTCAGTGCCAGGGGCAAATATGATACCAATTTTCCACAAAGACAACTGTGGTAGAGATATGGAAAATTACAGCAAATAAGCCTGGCTTCCTTATCACGCAAACTAGCAGAATTTGTAATAAAAAATAATGTATTTTAAAGACACCTGAATAAGTAAGATATCTTTAATGAGTCAACATAGCTTTTGTTAAGAAAAGTCATGCTTTCTTTGAAAAAGTCAGAATGTATGCAGAGAAAAAAGATTGACTGATATCCCACACTCCAAAAGACCCTGTCCAGCAAAGTCTCTAATACTTGGAAATATTGATAGCTGTCAGCAGTTATTGAAAAATATGGCTTTGGGGAAAGTAGGTCTTTTGAGTAGAGAAAAAAATTAATGTTTTAAGAAAAATACTACTTTAAAAGACAACATGTCAATACATGATACACAAAGGCACTATATATGTATATAATATACATGCACTGCATTATTTTTGCGTATAATCACAAGAGATATTAAAAAAAAAAAAGGGGATCAACTTCAACCAAGCATTTCTTTATATACTTATATGGGAACATATATATATTTCTGTATATTGTTTTAAATTAGATTTGACAAATTCTACATAAATTACAATCTCACACTGATTTCTTCATAAATCAAAAACCTCAATCAGCTACAGAGTGCTTTTAAACAAAACCAAGCTGCTCTTATCCAAAAAACAGTATTTAAAGGAAACTGAAAATATCTTGCAATCATTCAAAAGCAAAAAGGAAAATTTATGGCCAAGCCCCAGAACTTAGGCATAGACATCTTTGATTATTTTTATGAAAGTAGTTTCTGCACCAGTTAGGTTCAGATCCTCCTTTCTTCACCTACCACGTGCCCAGAGCCAGGTTTGGTTCCTTTCCTTGGTCCTGTGGGCTTTGGCAGCTTCATTTTTCAGACAAACCAGCTCACTGACAGCCATGAGCGTAATCAGCTCTGGATCCTGCTCTCTGTGTGGCAGACTATTTTTTTCATCTACATTTAAAAAAAATACATGCCCATAGTGAGGTGCATTGGTTAATACTGGATGGAGCCAACACTGCTCCCCAATGTTATCAGTTGCTTTGCTGACAAGTTTACAGTCACTGTATTTAAACTCTCCTCACTCTTCAGAAATTGCTATTACTACAAAGAGGGTCTACCATTTTATTTGGCAAGGCCTTTATATTTGTTTGCTAAACTCTGAACAAGACTATAAGAACATGGCATGTAACCAAAGCGAGACTTTTCTGCTGGTCTGAAAGCCTGTCAAGACAATTTCCAGCGGAGTTGGGAGCAGGCTGCTTCTCAGGTTTGCTACACTTCTACGCAAACTCAAGACACCTGCTTGATCTTTTAAAACTAAACTTTAATCTGTATGGGGAAATGGCAGGCCCAGAGGGGATTCCTGGCAGCTGCTCACTGACCTGTTGGCTGGGCCCAACTGGGAAAGACAATCACAAGAAAACAAAATGAAACTGGATATTGTCTAAAACCACAACACAACAAAACCAGACAGACCTTAAAAATACGGAGGATAGTATCCACAGTCCTTTTGAGATTCCATTTCTTCCAGTTGTAGTGCTGACCTGGAAATACCCTTGTATTTCGCTCAAATGAGAAAAATTGTGTACCTACACATTAGATGTACACACACTCCTCCCCCTCCCCATTTCAAGACTGACTTTTTGCTTTTCCTCCAGAGCCTTGCCATATGCCAGTAAGGCATTCAGGTTACAGAGGGCTGAATTAGGCTGGAGGCAACAGAAATTGCAACACAGAAATGATAGATCATTTCCATTTTTTCCTAACAATAAAAGGAATGGAATATTTCATTAACATTAGTTTCTTGCTGATTATAAACCTTTGGAAACTGTTACAACATGTTTATGTTTGTATTTAAATCTATTTCAAATAAATATATAGTTGTATATGAAAGGCAATTTAAATACATATAATGATAAAATTAAGTTCCATTAATGTACTATTCTTTATTTTCTACAATAACAATTCACCAAGATTGTTATCCCTTTCATCTTAATTAGGTAATGTATTTTCCTCAATAAAACTCTTTGGGAAAAAAATACTAGGTTTCTTTTATGCAATTTGCAGACATAGTTAATCTACGTAGCAGTTATGATGCATATTTTTCCCCACCACTTCCCATAGTATTTTATTATTGTGCCATACAATCCTCATTTTACATGTGAAATATACTACTGCAATTTCATTTGCCTCAGCAAATATTTGCTCTTTATTCCCGATAACTAGTAAACAAATGGCTGGCCAGAAAACAAAGGGAAGACTGAAGTGTGCGAGTTCTTGAGAATTTCTTTGACTGACTCCCCCTTCCTTACAGCTGATGTGTGCTAAAGTCTGAGGAACTTCAATGCTATCGTGACAACGTTGAAATATTTATGCTACCAGAAAAAGTAAGACGACTCCAAAAATGCAGAAGTTATTTGTACGTGATCTGTTTCATGCAAGCACACAAACAGGGTTCAGAAGGGCAGCTTGCAGAACCAAGTTAGAAAATAAGTGATGCAAAAGCATATTGGAAACTCACTTGCCTGTGGCCTCTTGCTTCTTCCGACACTGCTCGTTTTATGTACATTTCTCTTGCAACAGGGTTACTCGGGCTTTTAAGTGTTGTGTTTACTTCTTGCTCTTTCCCACAAGCTCAGTGGTACTTTCAAATGCGTGAAACTTTGGAGGGTGGATGCAAACTGAAGGCGAGGATGGGGCTGGCTGCAGCGCTGTCACTGCTGGCATGGCTGCAGTGCCACTCAGTGCCTGGTGGTCCACCCCTCCTCGCCTGATCTTAATTCACTTTCAGAGACTGTGGTTTCTCCAGTGATAAACTGAGTGCTCCCAGGAGAGGAGCCAGCAATTCCAATGCCAAGACAGGTCAGGCTTTATAAGCACATCTCTGGAGCTAGTACAAAAAGTTAAAGAACAGTACATTCTAGTTTCTATCCAAGTCATTTGCTAAACTGCCTTTTGAATTTTTTTGGCCTTTTTATAAAGAAAGGTCTTGGCAACAGCTTTCCGCAATTGGAGGCTCTTTACTAAATAGCAGATGGACTATAAATTAGGTCCTTTATTTTCCAAATAGTGATAGGGTGTCACCTATGTAATCCTTCGAAACTCCTGTTTGGCTGCATAAATAACGCATTATTCTTCAGAAGGATTTTGTGTTATGAAAATTAAGACTTGGACGTAATGAAAGCTAATTTAAACAATCCAAACAGAAGCAAATAGAGAGTTAAGAGACAACCAGACAGGGTATACAGAAAAGCCTTATGCCTAGAAACACCATTCATACAGCAGTTTCCTTAGTGTATCTTCATAGAGCATGGAAGATCTCTGACACAACAGTGGCAAAACCAAATTTCATTTAGCTATTTGAAAGCAATATTTGAATTTAAAAAACATGCCTCCTAGAATAATTAGGATTAAGATCAAGTTTAAATCAAAAGAATATGAAATGCTTGGTATAAATGACATACTACTGGAGTAAAAGTTGGATAGGACTAGATGATTTATAATGTTTTGGTTCAGTGACCTAGGTTCAAAGTCAGCCAAGGCTAAAATCAAAGTAGGTTTTCCAGTCTGAATAATATAAATCTTATGTGAAAAGATTTACATTCTGAATGCTATCTAAGCAATTAATCCAGATGGAATTATTTATAATTGCTAATGAGTTAGACAACTACAAATGATATGGAATGGAATTATATATCAGTTCTCTTCTAAAATCTTGTGGGCTAATGTAATTGCGTTCCATTAGTATAAATCCCTTTACAATGAAGATTAAAATAAATGAGACCGAAACTTCCTTGACTTTTGTTTCCAGTACTGCTATAATGTATGCTTTAAACCCATCCACTAACAGGATGATGCTATCCAGTTGAGAGTCTGACAGAGCTCACAGACTGTTATCAAAGCTCATGCTCTTTTCAACATTGGTTATTAACTTCTATTTCTTCTAACATTTACTTCTCTTATTTATTTTTTAATTCAAAAAAAATGGAAGCAAAATTCTACTTTGTTTGGTCTCTCCCACTCCATTATATACAACTCTAAATATGATAAGTAACTTCCACTTCTCCATGGATATAAAAGTTTCATTTCCATTTTTGTATTTCCTGAAGATAAAACATTTTACCAACAAGAACAAAAAAACACATTATAACAGTTTATTTGGAGTTATTTTGCTTTTTTCTTCATTGGAAGATCAAAGAATTTTCAGAAAATAATATAGGCAGAATGTGAGTTTTGGGTGGGAGACTCACTGCCACTAAATCTCTCTCCTGTATTGAGGGAGACCTCTTTTCCACAACTACTTAAAGACACCTGTGTTTAATTTTAAGATTCACAGAGAATGATAAATGTTTCCTTATATTCTTTTTGATAAACATCAGGTTCATCTGGAAAATTGTCAAGTTTTAGAATGTTTATTGTAATGCAGGGCAATGTAAGATCATCTTTAGCCATAGCACTTTGGTATAGGTTTTGGTATATAGGTATATGGATAATTTACAGCAAGTAATGTGACAATGATTACACTGAAAACTAGATTCAAACAAACTTCCATTATCCATAGAAGGACAACATTGATATTTCTAAGTTCTCCTGTTGTTTTCCATACATTTGGCCATCCTAGACTCCAGCTGTAGAAATTTCTTGTCAGACTGTCCTTCCTCCCTTCACCTCTTTGGTCTCCTTTCCTCTGTGACAGCTGTACCCTTCTCAGAAGTTTGCTAAGGGAGAAGATTCTCTCCACAGCTACTATAGGCAAGAAAAGGACAATTTGTGAAAGAAGTAATTTACTTAGCTTTTAGAGCATTATCTTAAAACATGTGTCTAATATATGCAGTATCTTGCATTTCACAGCTTATTTTACATGTGTAATATCTATTGAGAATAGCGAGCTGAGACAGCGCAAGAGATCTTCCTCTGTGATTTACATCTACGGAACACAATCCTAATAATAATAAAACTGCATCACATAGTTCCAGTTCTGAAATACGATTTCCATGAGACAAGTGTTTAATCTAGATTACCTGTCAAGCAGAGATGGCATGAAGATAAGAATTCCTCCATGGACCACAAAAGATGACACACACGGAGTATCCAACAGATTTAAATAAGAAGTCTAGTGGAGGCAGGTGAAAGCTCCTTATAAACTTATTAAAAGGCTTCAAGCGGAAAAGGCTTTTATAGTTTTCCCATAGGAACACAAAAGCCATATGTAAACCTGGGACTTGGTTTATGCTTTCACCTCACACCCACCATCCTCTTTCCAGTTGGACAGAAGAATGGGGATCTTTCAAAGAACACCGCTGTTTTCCTCTAAGTCCACACAAAACTTCATACTTTCGCAGTTCCTAGAAGGACACAAAGGTAGATATAGGCAACTATTATTATAGTATTGACCACAATATAAAATTTAACTTAAAGAACTGTTTGGATCGGTAATATTCTTTACTGAAAAAAAAAAAAAATCCATACAAATTATTACCAGAGAAAATGTATAGTGTGGAATATTTTCACAGAGATTTCAATTAACAGCAACAAGAATTATACATTACTTTTGCAGCTTTTGGAAAGTTTGTTGAATGAGAAATTATTTATCCTGGTAAATGAAGTCTCCTTTTGAGACAAGGCTTCTGAATTTTCCACAGTTCAAAAGATTTGTGTTTTGTATAATGACTTGACCCTATTAATCTATGTAATGTTGAAAGACTTTACTATTGGTTTATGTAGAATAACTCTTCCATATCAAGAGTGGTAAGAACTTGGTTTACATGCTGCTACTCATAAAGAAAGGGCTTAATATTTTCTCTTTCAAAAATGTATAGAATTTCCTTAGGATAATGGAACTCTCAGCAGTGATGTAGTCAAGCAGTTTTTTGTGCCAGAAAAGGTTGAAAGTATAAACTGGTCCCCTATGCAGAATTTGTCCAGTTGCAGATGCTCCTAATAAGTTTAGGAAAATGGCAATGAAAGGGAGCTTACTGTAACTCGGAGGTATCAAAAGCCAGGAGTAGCTCACAGGTAATAGTTATGTTCACTGGGACAGAAGGATAGCCAATTCAGTACGCTCTGGCCACGTGATAGATTACTAAGAGACAAATTAAAACCTGAACAGATTAAGGACCTTGAACTGTGATCTATGTACTCTTAGTGATTTTCTGATGTACTGAGGAAAGGCTGTGGAAACCTCGGATTCCTATATTTTTAATCTATTTAATTAGAAAATTCCACGTGCATATAAAAATTGATCCCTTGCATTTAGCTGTGGTATTATACTGCCTACTGTCCTGAAAAAGTAGGCAGATGCCATGAAGATACTCTTATACAAGGCATACTGTTACTCCAAAGAAAACAGAAATAGAAAACTCCTTTTGGAAAACTGGCTGAGAAGTTCAGAAGAAGGTCAAAGCCAACAACTGTACAAACTAAGCTGAAGTATCGCTGTATTAATTAGCAGTCTAATATGCAGACTAATTCTGAGGGAGAGACAACTAAGGAGGTCAAATAAAAAAACCAATAACCACTATTAGTAGATCATTGATTTGTTTGTCCAATTAATTTTAAACCTAACAAATTACTGTCTGCTACGTGACAGATCTCTGACAAATTAACAATACAGAGTGAATGTAAGTATTTACACAGACTGGATACCAATAAAGCAGGCTGTCAAAGTATGTGGTTTTAGATTTGTTTAATTGGAATTTCAACAAAATTCAATTCAAAAATAAGGTCAAAATAAACTAGTTCTGTTTATTGATACAAATTTCTTGTCGGTTCAGGAAGATATTGAAGCAATCTATTTCAATCTAAAATTGTGATTCATTGCTAGATATTTAATTAAGTTTATTTTCTAGAAGCTTTACAAATACTTAAATTTTCATGTGAGTAATATTGACACCACCAGGATTCTTTTGTGTATATGAAGCAAGAAATGTGGTCCACAAATTCATCTCAGTTAAATCAGTGTTAATCCAAAATAACTTCTATCATCTATTCCAGATTTGTTAAAATGTAAATGGGATCAGAATCTGGCCTTGCAATGTAATTGCTCAAATAAAATTGTCATCTAAGACATTTATTCAATGCAAATATCCCCCATTATCATGTAAACTAAGTTATAATTATGCATCTAGTGCTATGTGTAACTACAAAGTTAACAGCAGGCAATAAATTTGTCCAAAAATCTTATGTGACAGAACAGATACTGCAATAGATGGAAGGCAGCAGACAGTTCAGTATGACATACTTATGAAAGTAATGGATTTTACCGTGAAATTTTTGGACTTCCTACATGTATGACATATTTTAAACCTTGGTGTTACACAAAGGAGAGAAATAACTTCGGTTTTGTCAAATGCACAGAACAGACTATGCCTTCAGTCCACAGATGACTCTTTAAAAGGTTTTAGTTGCTTTAGATCACTAAGGAATTTTCCAGCTATCAGCTTAGCTATTGCAAAACCAGGTGCATAAACAGAGAATAGAGAGACCAGAAATAAGATGATGCCTGGGTGTCATGAAGAAGAGTCAAAAGGCAATACCATCAAATACAACAGCTGATAGATCAAGCCAAAGCATGAAGTATATCATCGTAACATACATTAAACAACAAATAAAGGAAAAAAAAAATTGTTGTCGTCAGAATAGCAATAGCTGCAAAGTCAGCATGCACAAGAGACAAACAGACCAAACAGCAAACAGACAGCGAGACACAAATAAATGTTAAACTATAAACATTTCTTCATGACTGAGGAAGAGAACCAAGCAGAGGCAAGATCTGAAGGAACTGTGTTCCTTTCTGTATTCCAGTTATGAATGGCACAGACAACACAGGAGTGAACTCTTTTGGTTAAAACATATGGAAACATCAAGTCTCATAATACCTCAGACAGTCAATTTATCCTATAGAGAAAAAAAGGTTATGCAGAATATCATACCCATAGCAGATAATGCACTGTGCTAGCTGTGCATGTAAGAGATTAGCGTGATATTTTTCAGGGACTGCAACATATGGCGTGTCCTGTTTAAAGGCAGCTTGTACAATTCAGCTAGCTCAGCACCACTGTAATGCCCTCGAAAAGATCAAAAAACTTCAGAAAGTGCTTTCAGGAAGCACTTTGCAATAGGTGACAGCACACAGCCGACTGAACAACAGGGCAGCCAGCACACTGATTTATCTTGCCCTTTTCCTTACTCAGGAACCAAACAGCTACAGTAGTGAAATATTACCCCAGTAACAGAAAAGTTTAAACAAAACAATAGTTATCTTTTAGATTTACCTTTCTTCCTTTGGGAATCCTATACTATTCTACTAGTCTACTATTTCTATTCTACTATTCCTGCACATCAAAGATATTTCCAAAATCTAGAAAATGAGAACTTAGTTCCCATCCTTAGTTAGGTGGGAACGAAGTAAATCTAAAAGGTGAAAAACCTCCATCCCTCATTAGGCCCAGACCTCCGGAGAGCATCGAGACCTGCAATGCTGCGGTAACTCTGTGCTGTGAGGGATCCATCTCCCCAAATTCACCGTAACCCCAACTAGTGAACTAAAAGCTGAAGTGACCTACATACATATGTAGGTTACTGTACTTAGATGTTTACACAAAGTATATTTAGTTATATACAGATTATCTATTCCACACAGTAAAATTACTCACGAAAACAAGCTTGTTACAGCTAATGTATTGAGGTGAGTCACCAAAAGAAAGTGGGAGAGTTTTATTCCCATTGAGGCAAATTAAGCTGAGGTTGAGATTAATTAAGCAGGAAAGTACAGCACATGACACCTAGTCTAATAAAGACATTTGCATATTTAAAGAAAGTGAAACAATATCTGTTTTAATTAAGTAGGCTGCTCCTTCAGGTTAATGCATTCAGGGGAAAAATTAAATCTGTCTAGAATCCCTGGAAGAAATGGAGATTGGCTGTAGGAAATTGGCCTCCTGAAATGTGATTAATGGACTCAGATGATGAGGACTGACTCCTGCTAAACCATCAGCACTTGCTAGGAGACAGGTGCTGACATTTGGAGCGGGGGTTTTGCGTTCTCTAGTGAAAAAGCAATGCTTTCTATGTGAGGCCCCCCTGCGACTACAAATCAGTTCTCAAGTGTCACCTGTATACAGAGGCTTTTCTCTAGCTGTCTAGCTATGGGGATGTCAAAGTATTTGACATCTAATTTGCTCCAACAGCCTAAGAGTTTCACATTTCCTCAGCTTTCTTGTATACGTCAAAATGAAATGCTTATGCAGCATTTTACAAGCCATCTTACCAAAAGGATGGGTATTTATTGCTGCTGTGCAGGTTAGGACTGCCCGCTATCTGTTTGGTAGATCTTCTTCTCTCATTCAGTGCCAGTGATCAGTAGAGGCAATTAAAATTACATTCTACATTTCCATAACTGCTGATTAAAGGTGTCAGTTTCTAATGCGTTCTCTTTGTAAATGCTTTAAATCCTGTGACTTACTCATGTGAGTCTGAGAGTAGTGAGAAGAAACCTGTTAAAGTGATCAGAAACCACTCTCGGGTGTTTTGAGGCAAAGAGCCAAAGTTCCTTTATGCTCTAGCAGAAAACAATACAAAGCAAGAACAGAAAGCTGCTTTTCTACACTGAGCTGTCCTCATGTGTAGCATCACAACAGCCTGCAGAAAGAGTGTCAGTCAGAAGAAAAGGGGAAAAAGAAGTTTTAAGCTGAGATTTCCAGAGAAAAGAGGTGAAGTTAAAGGGAAGCTCCAGCAATACCAAGAGGGAATGAAATGCCTGTACTGCACACACAAATTTATGCGGTTTCCATGTTTTCAAAGAAGCAATTTGATGCCATTTCACTTCATGTCTAGCATATGTAAAAATTTTCTGCAGAAATCTGGCATTTCCATGATATGTATCACGTATAATCTGACCAAGGAATAAAGCAGAAGTCTATATCGCCAAATAGCACGGAAGACATCACTGTAAGGCACATTGATTTTTCTAGTGAAAAGAGTTCTGGATGTCAAAGCTTTGTAAACTGAACTTGCAGATATCAACAGCTCTGCAGATTTCTGCTTGACCCTTCAAAGGACAACCGCAAAGCAATGTGTACAAAAGCCTAACTTACTAGTATCTAGAACAGGAAAAGTTACCACGAGGGATAAATATAAGGGCTGGATAAATCAATATTAAATCCAAGCTAATTAAGTGAGTCACGCTTGATAGAAGTGCAGCTTCCTATTTTTTATTGCCTAGCATTGTTCAGGATGCATCTCACAATTAAAAACATAACTGTTGTACAATAAAAATTGCCAAAGCTATTAACCAATAATATAAATGAAAACTTTTACTCCTAGCATTTCCCATTATAGTAATACATTCAGTGTACAGTCAACATACTTCAGATGCTTAAGTTTTCCAGTAATTTACAATCATTACATCTTTGCTTTTTGTAAGTCAATCCACTTAGTCAAAAAAGGATTTAAAAAAAAAAAAATTCTCACATAACACAGCCCACAGCCTATGTTATTCCAAAGTATTTGCACTGAAAATAAACAGGCAATAATGAGATCAGTTATAACATTCCATACATTGCTTCTGTCTGGTAAAAAATGAGAAATTAACATTTTCCTTCAAAATCAGACAAAAGTACTGTAAATTGTTTGCACTGATTTCCAGGAAAATCTGGTATTCTTTTTTCAGAGTGTAATCATACTACACAGGGTCCATGAAAGCTAGAAGTTGTAGTCCTGTGTTTCATTTATGCTCACACTGCCACATTTTGCTAGATACTTTGATTTTTCATGTAATGAGAAAAATTTAGGGGACTCTTTAGAAGTTCAGTTAATATGGAGAACTACTGAACATGTCACATCTATCAAACTAATTTGTATCAAAGTGTAAGATGACCCACTGAGAAGATCTTGTGACCTTGTGTTATTTTATAGAGTATTGTGTGTGTGTTTTGAATAGATCTCACTCTTCCCTGTATCAGGTTATTGCTCATGAATAGGAGTAAGATATTGACAATCTTCATTATAATGAGGCAAGTATTCTTCAGATAAGTTTATGCTAGTTTATATCTAACTTAAAGTAACGGTTATGTATGTTAGGACAGCTAAGCATGTTATGACAGCAAATATGAGGGTACACTGTGAAAATAAAAACATTCTTTCGCGCTTTATGACAAGTCTCTTGTTGAAGTGAAAGACATGACATAGCTTGATTTCTGACAATACAGCTCAGCAGAAGTGGCAGATTCTGAAACATTTCTGTTCACTGGAAGGTATCCTGTATGTCAAGATATTACTGAAAAGTTGTATGATATGAAATGATATACAACTTTTTTTCTATGTACATGAATGGGACTTGCATATATTTTACTAAGAGAAAATTCTTCATTTGTTAAATCAACACTACTATAATTAGCTATTCCTCTCTACATATAAGCCATGCTTTAACAGTCTGAGCAGTCACTATTTCTAAATTCAAGTCTCAAATGTGCTTGCCAATCTAATTTATGACTTTGTTTTGGCTTTTTTCTCCCTGCCAAAAATAATTGCCTGAGAGGTAGGGAAAGAGAACTGAGGGGCAAACAAGAACAGCTCCCACCACCTCCAGCATCAAGGATCTACGCACGTGGATCTGCACAAAACATTGGGCACACCTGTGAAGCTGACAGCCAGATGCCACCTGTACTCAGATTTATCTCTTTAGGTCTGTCCAAGGAATTCATGTAAAAAGTTCAGCTGTGGTTACTGCTTGAAGACACTCATCGCAATTTTTCAACTTCTTTTTTTTGATCGAAGAAAAAAGAAAAATTGAGCCTTTAAACTACCACAGCTGTTACATTGCACATTGTTTCAAAAAGAGAATGAAATAGTAATGGGAAAAACAAGGGCAGAAATATGGCCCACAATTGCAAAAGCAGACCCAAAGCTCTGTGTGTGCACTCTATCTCTTAAGTGAACTTAAAGCAGCTGTGCTATCTGTGTCCAAGTTTATTACTGAATAATGATGCCATTCTGAATTTGAAAAACACATGTTTTATGGGTATATTTTGCTAGTTATTGTCATGCTGTGATGTACAGACTAACAGGTAGTGGGCAGCCATAGCTGAAGTACAAGGGTGCACGTAATTGCATGTCTTTCAGAAAAAAAGAAAAGAAAAAAAAAGTTACCAGATTGCAGCATTTTAAAAGAATCAAGGTATACAGGCATCTTAAATTGCACAGTCTGTTAGACTAACCCTTTCTCATTCTCTAGACATATTCAAGCCCACAATTACAAATGACTGAGCAAAAATTAAAATAAATATAACCCAACTGAGCATTAGAGATGCAGACATGTATCTCTGCAATTATCAATGAATAGACCTGCTGAGATCCATCTTCAAAAATCACATAATCTTTCTTCAAGTAATAAGCAAAAATATCTTTCACTGCTTTTTTATAGGACAGTGTTTTCCAGTGCTCAGCCTTTGGTGATACTTTTCTGTCCCTGAAGGGTTTTACAGCTGACCCTGACTCACTGTTTTTAGGCTTATTTTCAGTGCAAACCTTTGCCTAACAAAGTCTTTCAACAGTTGAGATATGCACCAGTCTATAATACTGCTGGTGATTCTCCCAGCTTCTTAATTGCTTAAATACATGATTAACATCTTCAGTAGCCATAACAACTAAGCACATCTTAAAAAAAGTTTGACAAGGAACTCTGATCCTCTCCCCCCCTTAAATTGCTGTTGGAAGGCCAAGAAATGCACAAGTCATTTGAAAAGCAATAAAGACACTGAGAGGTTCCAGAGGTAAAAATATAATAATAATGCAATATATACTGTTATTAAGTGACATGTACTTTAAATGTCTGCTCTATCACTTGCACCTATTTTTAGAAGACAAAAACAATAAAACTGAAAATCATTATTAACATTATTCTATTTGTTGGTTTGAAAATCGGAGGAAAAAATATAACCATCTATGATCTGTAGTATAGGCCAAGGGCAAGAAAACTTCCTGAAACTCTCTAGATGGTTTCATAAGCAAATAACCCAGGAGAAAGATAAATGTTTTAAGATTAATGCTTAAATGTGGCACAAACAGCAGCTCTTTATCACAAAACAGTAATGTAAATGTTCTCAATGACTTAGGTTGCCTCTAGTTGCCTTCAGAGTACCTCATCTACCATAAATTTTCAACACTGGAATTACATTTATAGCTTGGTTTTCAATATAATTTAAAAAAGTAATGAAATTTGAGAAGAGACTTTGTTCTTATAATTAAGTGCTACTCAGTGATTTAGACCTTGAAGAAACATTAGCTGACTTACTGGAAGATATTTTGATGTTTAAAAAATGTTAGAGAGAGGATGTCCAAACATGTACATCAGCATCAGAGTGATAAACTGCATTTTAAGTTGTGGAATAAATACGTCCCTAGTGATAGTTGTCCCTTTTTATTAGCAGGACAAGGTTAAAATTTAATTTTGTTAATAGTTAGATGTTAAAAGCTATATCGTACAGTATTATACACGAATGGCTTCTGTTACCATTGACTTTCATGGGGGAGGTTAGGTCATTAGGCCCAGCTCCAGGAATGTACTTAAGCATATGTTTAACTTTAAGTGCCTGACAATTATGCATATACTTAAAATTGGGTGTATCTTAAAAATTCATTATGAATACTGATAGAATTAAAAAGCTGTTGCAATCAACACCACTCTATAACGTCGTGCTACAACACCTCCCCACCTCCCCAAAATAATAGAAAATAACTGAGCAAGCAGTAGCATGTAATATACGTCCTGCTTCATTTTCTCAAGCTAATACAGCTACGATGACTGGAAAACACCAGACGTGAAAAGCAAGAAGTAAGCCAGTTCTCTTCATAGATACTGGTCACAAAACCAGCTTGGTCACAAGCATACAAAAGATTTTGGAATTTACATAAACTGCCAGTTAGAGAACATTAGGAAACTTGTCATTTAGTTGTAATTTGCAAATGGCCTATGAGGCAGAATTGTAGAACCTAGAAAGACATGAATATTTAAAAAATGGATGATAAACAAATTATTATTATATACACTCACTGTGTATTTCATATTTATTCTGTTTTTGTCCATCAGGCTCATTTGTATGTACTTCTAAAACACCACAGGTACCTTCCAACCTGCAATATCAACATTTACTCTATATATTCTTTTATATATATATTTATGTCGACTCTTTTAGCCTGTCTTTCCTAGCAATGTATTAAAAAAAAGTCTTTATAAAATAATGTAGTCAAAATTGCCTGATCTATTTTCAAATTATTGTAATTTAGTTATTCAGAAGCAGTACAGTTTTATCCTCATGCTTATCTGATACATATTCTGATGTAGTAGTTTAAAAGACAAATGTAATTTTATAAAACACCATTAGATCACATGTTTATTTTAAAGATTAAAGTAGGTGACATTAATTTCTTCTAAATTGTTCATTCAGTGTAATTACACACATTTTAAACCACATTTATTTCATCTTCATGTGCATAAATCCAATGAAACATTTATTTTTCTATTAAAAAACCCCATGTGTTATTGGAAGGCAGGAACTATCGTCCACACTCATGGAATTAGATTGGATCGTTTTGGTTTTGATAACTTATATTAGAACAACCAGGTCTTAATTTTGTTATCAATATCTAAAATGTAGATATACCTCACATATGACAAAAAGTTATTCTAGGATATCTATTTCACGGGAGATGAAAGAAATACAAAGATCACTTTCAAGGTAATTTTTTTCCCACAGCATTATTCCTAAAATAAGCCGTAAAGCAAATTATTCATATACTGAATAAAATATATTTGAGTTAGTGATTTGTATGGTTTATGAGCATATAGTGAGAACAGAAGAAATGTAAAAAACCATTATAGATTCGTAAGTATTTTATTAGGAAAAAATAAGCAGCTTTCCAATCTCACTGGCCAATTACAATGATTTGTTTCTAATAGGAGGATAATTTTCTTTTGGTAAAAAAGAAACCATTAAGTTTAGTGTTTTCATTTATTCACAGTCAGATTTTGTAAAGTGTTTGAACCCAACAGTTAATTTGTTATTTTCCTCTGTATTCAGTTTTGCTCCAGCATACCATTTATGTGTGATGAATATAAATATAGCCTGATGAAATGCTCCTTAGAGCAGTTAAAGAGTTTAGAGAAGGTAGATAAAAAGCGGAAACAAATTTTTAAAAGGCAAAATCTAAGGTCTAAATATAGACCCACTTGCTTGAGTTCAGCTTCTGGAATAGGCACAGAATCCATTTGTAAGGCATCTAGATGATACGAATAAAACAAATAAGAGCCAACATGTTTTTTCCAGAATGAATCATTTTAAACCCATCAAACTTTTTTTTTGCAGTACAGTGACAGGTCTTGGGGATAAGAGAAAAACAGACTATATAATTCATCACGACCTTAGTGTTTTACAGTCTCACATGATACTCTCATGAGTGTACACAAAAAAGATTGTCTAGATGAAGTTTACCCTATGTGGGATGATTATTAATCACTGTCAGTCTAAAAGGATAAATAAAATGCAGTTCAGATATGTCTTTCCTAGGAATGACAATTCACTATTTTGAAGTATTGTCATGGGTGAGAGGCGAAAAGTATCCTCATTAAATTGGCAGATAATACAGCTATGGGAGGTAGTACAACTACACAACAAGAAAAGAATAGAATTTATTGTGATCTTGACTAACAGTAATAAATTCATATGGAACCATTGTATATGAACTGCAGCGATACAGACTGTAGGAAGCTTAGCTAATTTTAAAGTCAGCATCCTATGTTTTTTTTCTTCCTTCAGAAAATATCCATAGACATGAGGAAGCTACCGCTTTTCCTTTGTCCTTGCAAGTACTCTATAATCTTTGTTTTATTCAGACAGAAGATAAAGCCCATCACATCTGGTAATGATCATTCTGCTCTGATCAGATCTCTCAAGTCATATTGGCCAATTATTTTGAAATGTACAATCCTGTGAGTTGATAGTTTCTCAAGAAATATGAAGTAAGAAAAAGAGAAATATTATTACTTTAACCTGTGTGGTGTAAGCTGACAATGCTGTAATATTGTGTCCAAATTCTTTATCCATGTTTTTAATAGGAACCCATATAATGGAAGAGACCCAAAAACGTGCAAGGATGACTGGATGAGTCAGTATTAAATGTTTTTTAAAAATGTTTTTGTCACCTAGTTGAGAATTGGTAGGTATTGACACCTATAGGGGCAATACGAGACAGGAAATCACACACCAAAGTGGTGGGTGTACACGAGCCGAGTAAAGCGGCAACTCAAACTTCAGTAAAACTACAACTGTATTTTACCCACTGAGTATAGTTTATACTTCCCAAAGACTATGAAAAACTTTTTGTATGTATTTTTGTCTTTGACTTATTAACACGTTTTCAACAAACAGATCAAAAAGCTGTCTCTATTCTTCTCTAATTCTTAGCATATAATAGTACCTCTTTCAGTGTAAATGCATCACCTCAGGTAGTCGAGGAGGCAGATGTTACCTTTGTCTTCCCAAACATTTCCTGAATCCTTAACACTGTTAGAAACTGCTCTACATATACTTCTACAAATCATACAGTGTAGTGTTGTCTTCACAGTTAGCAGAGTTTATAGGAAGGGCACACAGCAAACTTGTCCAAAGCACTATTCTCTCCTCTTCCTCTTCTCCCCTGTTTGCGGGTACCTAGTATCAGAATCAACCAAACACTGTATAGTGCTGCTGCACACAGTCTGTTTTACAGTCTTCTGTTTTATCCTTTAAATGCTCATCTATATTTCAGTAATCTACCTCTCCCATGATGATCAGGGAAGGAAAACAACATTTTGCATATGTACAGTTAAACACCAACTCAACAGATAACTCAATGCAGCTGAACTATGCGTTTTCCATAACCTTAAATTACGCTAACCTTAAAATAAAATGTTAAGCTGTTGACATAGCAATGTAATTAACAGTTCTTTTTCCATGAAAGATGAAGTGTATACTTTCAAGACCACAGGAAACAACTAATGTCTCTTCTTGAAAGAAAACTCACAAGACAAAGTAGGTGGGTAAGCACATACTATGCAACGACTAAAATGTTTTCTTTTTCTTTAAGAACCAGATGATGTTTTCAAGTTCATTCAAATCTTGAAGAGCAGAATAACTTTTATTACCTACTTCTGTTTTCAAGGGGAGCTGGGTGCCTAATTTGCTTTGAGAATCTAGCAACTATATTCTTAGTTCCTGAAGGAATGAGGACACACTTGTTAAAACCTGTTCAGCTAATTTGACACATATTTGCTAGAAGAAAATATGTTACCTTACAAGTTGTCTACTTCTATATGATGTTAAAATACATTTAAAATATTTTTCTCTAGCGAACTGTGCTATTAATTTACACAACAGAATTTCAGACCTGAAAAGATTTTCAGGAACTGAAGTGACTGATGTTAACGGTTTTCATATTTTACAGAAAAAAGAAAACAGAAAAAAGCCATTTGTTGGCATGCAAGTAATCTAGTTTTGGGATTACAAAGATAAACCTCATCTATATCAATGTAACAGAAACAATCTTGCTTTTAAATTGTTTTCTTACAGTCTATATGGATTACACAAGCACATCTGTAAACCAACCTGCGAATATTTCTAATCCCAGTGTCTCTGTTCTACCCATGGGTAAACAAGAGAAGCTCCTCTTGAATCTGCTGAGAACTGAACAAGTGCAAATTGTGGACACGATGTGACCCATACACTCACCACCTCATTCCAATTTGAATTAAAATGTGCAACTGCTATGTGGAAAGATACTTTTTTTACACATCTAGTACACAGAGCCAAAAGATTCAGCTTTTAATGGCATTAATGAGTTTCTGCTTCCTCATATGTCATTCATTCAGGCCCCAACACTACATTTTTCACCATTAGATGTTCCTGGAGTAGTAGTATAAACTGAATCCTGAACATGACCTAGATTAAAACATAAACATAACCAAAATTGCTATTTTTTGTCTGGATCTTTCTCAGGACCTGGTTGACAGCTTGAAGAAGGCAGGCTGTGTAGCTGACTGGAAGGGGTGAGCACATGCCCCAAGCCTGGTTTGTAACTGAAGCCGTGAAACTGGAGACTAACTTGCCTTTCTATAATTTATGGCACTGCAGTGAACCACAATCTCCCTGCCCCCCAGAATGGATGAGGGACAAGAATGCTCTTATTTAATTACTCAAGGGAAATATTGACACTTTTAATTCATTTTCATTTCCTTTCTTGTCAATAGCTTTCCTTCCTTTATTATTGCTTTTGTGTGCATTCGCAAATCTTCCTTTCAGGAAAATCACTGCAGAGACTCTTATTCTCCTAATACATATATTATTTTTTTTTCCTTCCTTTTTCCTTACTGCCCTTGAACACAAACATCGCTCTGCTTCTTAAAAAGCCTATCTTTGCAATAACTGTTGAAAGTAATTAGTCTGTAAAAGCCTTCCGTTGCTCAGGCAGTCTCTCTCATGAATCAGTGCTTTGACCAAACACAGAAAAAGATCTCTTCAATACACTTGTCTCTTCGACAGGAGAATTTTCCCCCTCCTCATAAGCTCTGATGGCAGTACCAAAATTCAGAAAAGGAACCTGCTGAGAAACCTGGCTAATTCCCAGGCCTCCAGCTTTCACCAGGTGTTGGAAGTGATGTGTTCCTTTCCACCCGAGCTGTCAGCGAACATTAATCACGTTAACTTCATTGCCAGACAATACCAGTAACTCTGCCTCCATCCTACAGCTCTGGGCAATGCATCTTCTTCAATGATTCTGAACATCAACATAAGACACAGCACTAAGAGTACTCTACTGTTGGGGTCATGGAGTAACCCTCACAGATTTTCTTATTTTTTTTAATAATAATGTAATTATGAAATTAATTATACTATTAACAACTCTGTAACTATCAATTAATATGATCATTGTAAGGCAGGCAAATTGGTATGCCCTGCTTACATCATCTTGCATAAAATCTCCTGCTGGAAAAGAAAATAAAAAAGAACTTTGCTCTTAAAGTACGCTGACCTGTGGAAATTCTCTGTATTTAAGAGACCTTTGTTACATAAAAAAGGTAAAATTTAAAATGTGTTGCATCAAATGGAATGTTAAAATTTGGAGAAGGCAGGAGAACGATCTTGTGATGATATCCTTCCTCACAGTTATCTGGCTAACTGAAAAAATATTAAATAAAGTTTTTCTATTTGCTTATGCTAAATGTTTACTTTCTATTTAAGCACTCAGCTGTGTGACACTACACTAATTAGGCATCAGGGAGAGTGTATTTCTTTGTTCACTAAATTGCAGTCATGATTACTTGAATGGATAGTGCCCTGAGGAAAACACATCTCTTTTTTGCACTTACCAGGATAGATATTTCTGGATGTACACACATAAAGGGGATCGTACATTAAAATACTGCTAACCACAGATCTGATCTTATCCATGGAACCAATTTCTTCTTAGTCAAGTGTTAAAAATGGGTATGGCATCAGATCTGTAAAGTAAAGAATTTTAATTGACATCACTATCTGGAAATACTAATAAAAAACACTGGTTTGAAAATGAATGCCATGGGATTCTTCAAAATTTTTTTAGCAGCTGCAACGATAGTTATAGCTTGCTTTCCTGATTTATTTTCTTTACATGTTCAAATGAAAGTGCCAGCTTTGGTAAATAGTATTGTAAGTGTTAGCATGAAACAAAAATAGTGATACACTGTCTCTGCTTCTCGCTCACTACTGGGACATAATTTTTATTTTGTACTAAGAAAGCTAAATTCAGCATAGTTAAAAGTTGTGTGACTATAACTAACTGGAGTTGTTGAAACCCAATGCCAGCTTTACAGAAACACTTTCAATCTGCAATACTCTGCTACAAATACTCCTATTTTCATTGAGTGTGTGATAGCAATAAAAAGAGAATTAGAGTTTGTAAGTGTCCAGACAGCTGGTAAAAAATACTAAAAGATGAATTCATCTTTTACAGCAGGCAATGGCAAGGCAAAAGCCAGGCTAGTGGGAAAGAATAATATTACCTTTCAGGAATCACAAATATTTACATTTCATTTCTGAATAATATTGCATAACCAATGAATAACCACAAACCAGAAAGCTTTACACAAAGTGTAACACAACTATGAATACAATGGTATCTACATGCGACAGCAATGCTGGCTTCAACCTTAATTCTACAAGAACCACAGTTCTGTTAAGCAAATGAAAACTTGTGTAGGTGAATTCTGTTATTGTATTCCATCATAACAGTGGGCTAAAATTCAATTTCTGTAGCTTTTAGACCATTATTATACCATCCACTATATACTTTTGGCATTATTGGATAACAGAGGAAAAGATAGTGTATCTTACAATTACTTAAAGGAATGGGTACAGCTATATCTACATAAATGATGACACATTCTGCTGAATACATAGAATATGTGAAATGTGAACATGCAATTCCTTCATGTATTTTTTTTTAGAGAGCATTTCAGCTGTAAATGCTAAATTACATGTGCAAATAAGAGTTAAATAATATCCATTTAAGTAAATGTGCTAACCCGAGCAGGAAAAAGACATTTTGGACTGATGGAGCAACATCAAAGCATTTTGTTCAACATAGAACAAAACCTTTCTCTTAATCTGAGCCTCATTTAACCATATCATGCACTTTCTTTTAATGTAGATCAATGTTAAGACTAAAGCACTATATTTAAATGATTTCACATGTGTACCTGTGAAATATTCAAGTGATTTATTAGCTTCCCTGAAATACTTTTTTATTTCTTCTAAGAAATATCTATACCAATTTGCAAATAGTTCTTCTGGCCTTCATTAAACTCATGAACAGGTAATTTATACTTTAATACAATTCTACCTATTCAAATAAAAATTATTTAAAACTATTTGCACTTTTTATAAAGTTTTAACATGTTAAAGCAGAAATTTACTATTGTTGCGTATCTACCATTGCCTTGAACAAAGCTCTTCAAATCTTTCAGATGTGCTACTATAACACAAAACTATACAATATTTTGAAAAAAAATTTTACTGTGGATAAAATTATGCTGTGAAAGCATAATTCAGATGCACTTGTAATTTTTATACTATTTTCAATTAGCAGCTTCAGGAAAAGGTCTAATTTTAACTCATTAAAAGTTCTAAAACTGGGAAACTGTGGAAAAGTATAGTTAATTTTGAATAATATCATATCTACTCACGTATTTTAAAATTAATTTATTCGTGGGAATCCTAAGTCATACATCTGAAGTTCCCATACCAACAGACTTGCAATTAATCATGTTTGCACAGTACTTATTTCAGTATCATATTCAGGACCTAATCAGCTTTAGTGCATTTTTTAACCTGCATTATGCTTGCAGGTCTCTGTGTTAACCTTAGATTTCAACAGAAAAGATTGCACTGCTTCTGACAGTATACCTTATACTCTAAGGTATAAAATACAACATTTAGAAAGACTTTTCTTAAAATCCAAAGGTTCTGAAGGCTTTAAATTGAGTATGCCAATAGCCATTCTCTGAGCTGAAAAGCATGACATTTAAACTCGTACAAGATATATAGAACAATTACCAGGAAGAGAATTTACCTACAGTAAATCTCTCAAATCAAGAATTATCTTTAATAAGAGTTGCCAAGATTGTAATAATATTTGTATTACTAAAGGAATAGGTATTGCAAGATATGTATTAAATGTCCTTGGAACTATTTTCCTTGTTAATGTTGTATATCCTAGTCTCACAAACCAATTGTCCAAGTCATTTCAGGGATTAGCTTCAAAGGCAACACCTATCAGGACAAACCGCTTTATCCATCTTTGTGGCGCTGCATATTTTACTTTTCCTCCTCTAGCTATGTAATCCACAGGCCCATTTAAGTAATAAGTACTTGCAAACCACACTGCTATTTTAGCTCTGTATATTGGGCAAAAATTGCAGGATTTACTGTATTCACCCACGAGCACCCAAGTAATTGACCTACCAGTGCTCGCTTAGTTGATGCATGAGCGCTGTTGGGCATAAATTAGAGGGATTTAGTAGCCAGAGGCTGCAGCTATGTCTGTCTGGGCTGAGATCATGAAATATCCGGATGACCCATGCTGGGTCAGGGATAGCCCCGAGGTGTTTGTTTCTTTTGAGTATGTATTTGCTAAGACGAAAGCGAAATTACAGTTTTTAACCTCCATTCACACGAAAGCGTAGTACTGAAGTTGTGTTGAAATTTGGACCCTAAATGGTTGGACACGATGGGACTGGCTCTGCTCTCTTTAGGAATATTAGTGACTGAACAGACTGATAATCATGCAGGTATGGCATTAGATATGAGAAACATTGACTTGGCTAGACTTAGATACTGTTTAAAAGAGAGTATAAACCTGACTGGGCTGAATCCTGAATTTGCAGCCATTCATTCATGAGGTATTAAACGTTCCAGCAGCGTTCCTTGATAACACCAATTTTCATCAAAATTCAAAATATATTTGAACGGCAGTGAGTGCAGAAAATACTATTTTTTTTAATACATGTTCTCTACTGACTAAGAAACATGCAACAAGTACATCACAGATGAGTGGGGCAGGTGCAGTACTGTTGTGGTACGCAGCTGTATCTTCCATCTGTATTTCTACTGCATAATAAAGAGGATATAGCTGCCAATAATACTGATTTCTTATACTTATTGTCTTTTAATCAACTCATACTGATATATACTAGGAACAAAATTCCTCTCTTAGATTATTTGCCTTTTTACCCAAAATAAAATGCCTCTTTTTCTAAAAGGAATGTGACTTTTTTCTGAGCTTTATAGATCTCATTCAATTATTCTAACGCAGAAAAGGTCTATGGAGTCACACTCTAGTGATTAAAAGGGTATTTTTGGATTTTTCCTTTAATCATATTAATAACTATACACGTGTAAATTATTTTAATTAGAAAAGTAATAATCGTATATAAACTCTTTTAAATGTCCTGCTCCTATATCCTCCTGAGATTATTTTGTAAGAATTATAGAGAAAATGAGAGAGCATTGGTATGAGTGTAGTATGTAGGTCAAAACTAGAGCATTTATGCCACTAGAAAAAAAAAAAAATCAAAACTCCTCAGGTATCAGTGCAGAGACTTCAGTCTCAGTTTAGAGTATGTGTAGATTAATGGATCTAATTCAAAATCCATGATTCCTGTTTTAATTCTGATCCAAAAGCAAAATACACATGTAAGGTCAAAATCCCAAGAATCTGATTAACTCGAGCCCCTTTTGAACTCTGACCTCAGTATGAAGTTCTTGGAGGCACCTACTTTACTCAGCTCTAAGGTTCCTACCCATACAGAGCACATTTGTATCATTTCACAGCTTGGTGTTTCTGAGTATTATCAGGTTTGGCATATCACAGGTTGCTAATACTGTCTACTATCAAAGTAGATATACTCAGAAAATCTGTGTTGTCAAGCTTCAATCCTGTGAAGCTGAGATTTGGAGGATGTTAATACCATTGACAATTGAGTGCATACATTTTAAAGCGGTCTCTTTAACACAGACCGCAGAGACAGGAATGACATTTGCTGAGCTTTACTTTAATCAACTTTGTGACAGTAAGACACATATCTGTTTAAGAACAAGGACCATAACCAAACACTTCAAAGCATCTCTTCTCTTTTTTTTCCCTCTCTCTCTGAAAACTAATCCAACTTAAAATATGGCTTACAAACACAAACCTGATTTGTAACGTATCCAGATTAAAGGAGATCCTTTGTTCTTCTCTCAGAATGTCTCATACACCTAAGTATAATTACAAGAGGTACTACCCATATAATCATCTATATGAAAAAATACCCAACCTGTAATAAAAAAAAAATCCAACAGAAATGTAAGTTGTGAATTTAGAGAACATAATCAAAACACTCACTTGGGATTTATTTCAATTGTCTTGTTGATGAAAATATAATTTTGATAACCAAACCCATTTCTGTGCTATGATATCCCAGTAAACAAAGCAATCTTAGAGAGACATACAGATCTTCAGAAGAATGTCTCTAGATTCTGTTACAGTTTAATATACTATAATTATATGAAGCAAGTCTATATAAATTTAAAGACATTATGATGTTTCTTTGAAATGTAACAAACTAAGCATTCCATTATAAAATCAAAGACTCTAAAGTCCACGACAGGTCCAATTTTTGATCAGTATTCAAAAGATAACAAATCTGCTGAGATTACAGCTACCTCTATTTCTGCTTCACTCATTCATGTTTGTATGTTATAAGGTCATTTATAGGCGGTTAATATTACCAAACAGGAGATAGCACAATGAAAATTTTTCTGCCTGTGTAAGTGATGACTATATTGCAGTTACATCAAGTGATGTCCTGAAATCCTCTTAGAATAATCTAACTGAAAACTGCCACCTAAACTCTCCTTCTGCATAGTTCTTGCTCATCACTCCAGTGCTATTTTCAGCTTTGTAAAGGAAAAGAGACTTTCTTTTCTGATGCCTATATATATAAAATATATATATATAAAAATATATCCTGCCTAAGCCTTGCAACTGTGGTCCAGGAACCGTCATTCTTCCTCCAGAGAATTATGAAGGGCTAGCCTGAACTAGATTAATTTTATATATGTTTTATTTACTTGGTTTAGGAGGCATGGCTGTTAAATAAGTCAGTCAGTAAGTACAGAAAAAAATAACAGCTTTAAGTGTGTGAAAGCATGCAAAAGTCTGAAACCAGGAATTGTTACGTGATGCACCTGGAATGAGTGCTCCCTAGGTAGGCTGGTTTAGGATGCAAAAGCCATAGCCCAGAAAAAGAAAGAGGAAGGCAGGAAGGTCTTGTCTAATGCTGAAGAATCTGTTAACAGTCATAAATTTTGTATGAGTTTATCAAATACCTTTAATACAGAAAGCGTTAGCGAAGCTCCAGCAGGGAGATGAAGAGGTTAGAACAGTAAGGAACGGAGGGGAAGAGAATCAGCTCAAACCACAAAATGGTGTAAGAACACCCAGACATACTCATGCTGCCATGTTTTTGGGAACACAATTGTCCTTTCTCACCCAGGGTCTAATTTATCACTCTTGCACACTTTTAAAGCTGCATGTTGAATAAGATAAAATAGGGCAAGAAGGGACCAAAACAAATAGTTTAGTGTCACATGCACCTGCAAATACAGCAATGTGGGAATTACAGCTCTTTTGAAAAAATCCATGGCCCTATCTTTCACGAAGGACTTGAAAAACTGAAGGGAAGCCAGCAGAAGGACATGAGAAAATTGCTGTACAGATCTGACGTAAGTCCCTTAGAGAAACTTGGTTCAGCCAGGAATCTTGACTAAAAAGCCCAAACCTGTCATGCCTGCCCAAGTCAATTAGATCTGATCAATGCCCTTCACCCTAAGCTGGCTCAGCCTGTGGTTTCTTTAAAGATATAGGCTATACTTTAATCACATCTGCCCCAGAATCAGAGTCCCCTGTCTGAGTTATGGGAATTTTTCCATTAAATCCATATCACTGCACATACACCTTCAGCTCCTTGATTATGGAGAGTTGTTAGCTGATTTAAACGTTCCTAAAAGTGCATGTAGAATAAGTTGAATTAAGCTATGTGTATCACTAATTAAAATCATTGCAACTTGAGTGGGCCTTAAGGGCAAAAGTCTGTTCCTTTTAAAAGGAACATATATAAACACATATAAATACTCTGGGAACACTTAAATATAATTATTATAGCCTTCAGGATTCTGGCCTAAAAGTATCAGAGAGTGGCTGCATTCCTTATAGCAAAGTTTATTAGCATTGTTTATTTTCATGCAGTTATTACAGGAACACCTGGAAGTGGCACTACTATTGAAGGTCTGCTAATATATCCTATATAAACACTAAGATTACTTTTGTTCATCTAATTTCTTTCAAGTCAGTTTTAATAACTGAAAAAAAATGACAGTTTAGGAAATTTTAATTCTCTATCCACAGAATAGGCAACGTTACAGATTGCATTTTTGTCAGCTCTTACGCAGTTAGGAACTAGCCCAAAGTCGTGTGTGTTATGTGTGTGCAAAGGTCCGTAACACTTCACAAGGCTGTAAAAAACTAAACAGAAAACAACTTGTACCCCTTCTGAGTTTTCCATCATGATGCTTCTGGGACTGTTTTTTGCTCTCTCTTGTTAGAAGATTGACAGGAACCTGAACCTAAGCCTAGAATGTGAAAAGCACATGGGAAATTTCCATAACTCATGCAATCACATCTTTGAACTAGCAAAGAATATAGTCAACACGTATCCTGATATTGGATACAGCGTGCAAAAAAGACCTAACATGACCATAATGAAGAATTACCGAGGCAAGAAACTTGAACTGCTGTGTGGTCTGCTCATAGTAGTAAACAATATTTTGTCATGCTGTTGTAAGGCAATTTTGATAACATACCGATGATGCTGCTGTAACTAATAGATATTAAACCCAAGCAGTTACCATGCATTTTATGGCTATACATATAAATGTATATTTTAATGGACTATTACTTTGTCGAGAGAACTATTCAATGACCCTAGGATAAGGATGTATGTATGACTAGGCTGTTTTAATAAGACTTCATATTATTGGGAAGTCAGATCTCGAAGGCTGTTGAAGAAAATCAGAAGCTGTAGCAGAGGTTTCCAAAAGGTCCAGCACAAAATGAGGAGAGCATAGGCTTGAAAGTGCAAGCACAGATTAATACCAGAAGCCCCAGCTGAATAAACACAAATCACAGATGATCAATTACTGATCATTAAAGAAATGCAGCCCTGATAGCAGGGTAGAACCAGTTGTAGAGCATAAGTGGAAAATGTGTAGAGTTCTAAAATAAGTTCTGCAGCTGCTGGTGATTGACAGCATAGGCAGAACTATCTTTTACCATATGCAAGACTCCAATGAAATTAACTACTAATGTGCCTTACTTCAGAATAGGGTGTGAAGGATTGATCACTTTGATAGCCTGTACTACTACAAATTTAGTATTTATTATCACAAAAAGGAAATTAACTCTTTGCTTGTGTTAGCATGATACTCCGCCCTTGAAGCTGGGCATTTATGTGCAAGTATAATTCTATTTTCTTGTCATGTTTCAAAAACATACGTTCCAAAAGTGTTAAGCCATTAGGGGAAAGAAATCATTATTCTGCTGACCTTTTGAAAGTAGTTTACAGAATAGTGGTCAACTCTTATTACAATTATATATCAGCAGAAGGACTTCAGCAGATCCAAAAGTCAGGGTAAATTCTTAAACTCTTTTGGTTTTGCTGTGCAAAGAGGTTTAGCCATGACTAGGAGGAATTTTCTAGCTACTCTTTCATTAGCTTTGAGAGTTGTCATTCATGTGCAGGAACTCGTAAAGATTAACATGTTTTTTTAAAGATAAGACATAGATGAAGTCTTTTTATCTTTAAAGACTAGGAAACTGGCTAAATATTTTCATTTTTTAGAAATTATTTTTAAAAGCACAGAATTAAGAACATCTACCCTAAAAATATGTGCTCTTATTTTAAACCAATGAATTGTTTTAATCATAGAGGAAGGGGTAAAAATCAGTCTAGATCTATTTGAATAAGATCCATCTAAAAGCTTTCTGTACAGCTCATTATTGCCTCATACATGATGCTATTTCAAGGAAGACACTTCTCTTTCAGAACCTTTTCCAACTCTTATCAAAACCAGTCTGTAGAAATGATAAGAACAGGAATTTCTGAAATGCTTTAGATGGATATTATTTTCCTGTATTTCTAATGCAATGATTTTCTTTAAAAGTGTGCTATGCTCATCTTGTTCATTCCCAAATAATAACATCACATGGAGATGTTGTCCTTTCAGCCTCAGGAGAGGGGGAATGCCACTTTAAAGGAGAGGGGAAGGAGTGGAAATCAAACTCTTTTTCAGGACAGTAATATACGAAGAGCCCCAACTCAGCAGAAACAGACTTCTGTCTCCAAGCAGCTTGAGAATCATGAAAGCTTACCTTTTTTTCCTGCTTTCTGCCATTAACTTCCATCTCTGGTTTTACTGAACCACAAGGAGACTGGTGAAGCACTAGGACTGGTGGAATCTGACCCCTGGAGATTTTCAGTATTTGGCTCATCAAGACTTGATTCTTCTTCAAGTAGGAGGCTGGATCAGGGAATCTTCAGCAGTTCACTAATGATGGGGCAAACAAGGAGAAAGTGGATAAAGACTCTACAGTTATCATTCCTGTGTATTCACACAAGAAGGAATGAATGAATTTGTGGTAAAAGGCATCATGTGAAAATTCTAAGTATACTAAACCCAAGTATTAATTATCTAGAAAATCTGAAGAAGCCTAAGTGTGCCTTGTGATACTGCCATGCAATTACCATATAAGTACATCCAGACAGCAGTGATTTAAATCCAGTTTGGACTTTTTTTGCCCCAAATTAAGACAAAATCTGTGCCTTTTTTTCAGTCTTATCAGAATATACTAAGTATTTGTTGTCTTGATTTACTTGACCAGCTGCAATTGAGGACAGACATGTACACCAACCTTTAAATTAAGTTTAAAACTGGTTGAAAAATACTGAATTTCTGAACCTATATTTAAAAAAAAAAAAAAAAGTTGATTTTTTTTTTTCCCCCCTCAAATTAGTTTCTCAAATTTTTTTTTCTCCTGCATTACAGGGCTCTATCTCAATCTCAGCTGAACATCAGATGGGATCTGGCCTGGTGAATGCAGGTGCCCCGTGCCTGCTGCATTTTGTTCTGATGGATTATCAGAATGGCATCTGCCACCTTTCTGCTGATCTTTGCTAATAAATTTTGTTTTCCCTACAAACCTTTAAAAAACACTCTTTATTTTACTTTAGTTGTATGAAATAGATGCCTGATGTGAAATTTTCTGTAATGAACATTTGCTCGCTTTGGACATCTGCCTGTTTACATACAATCTTTAAATCCACAGCGTATCATTACTGCAGGCTCCCTTGTATTACAGGCATCTCATATTTAATCTGTATGTTCTTTAAATGCAAAGCATGTTATATTTAGTGTTCAAACTGCAGCATTAGTAAACTGAGCCCTCATTTATGTGTGCATGTGGGTGAATTGGGTGTCTCACAAAGGATTCAAACAGATGCTTTAGCTTTAATGATATTTCTAATCATTTCACTTATGCCCCAAGGATATTTTCTTATGCTTTATTCTCTTGTCATGATTTCTACTCATTACAGAAAAGTGTTATTTTAAATCCACTTTTTATATTTGAATTTACTTCAGCATCAGCTCTTAAACAACTTCATTTTTTTAAAAAACATGCACTTTCCTTGTACTGTATAATTATAGGTACTGTTTTCAAAGACATAGGCAGTGTATATAAAAACAATCACACAATTCAGTGGTGACTTGTGATCTTTAGTGGTGACATTAGTGGTGATTATTATATGCTTTCCTAACAGTTAAAGTCGGGAAATTCCTTAAGTCCAAACTTCCTTTTTACTGTCTATATTCTTCTCCCCTGGAACCTGAAGCCTTATAATCCTGTCTGTTAAACAGGCACTTGCTTAAAAATGAGATTAAAATTCAGGTTCTATAAAACATAAATAAAAATATCAGTATCTTTGCAGCAAGTAAGCATGTTTTCAATTGTTTGGCCTTTTATTTCATACCAGTCAGATTCCTGAAAAATCATTCGCTCTTTTATATGTATATATATGTGCATATGTATGTGTAACTCCTTGCTATCAAGGAGACCACACTTGGTCGTTTTTGTTGAAAAGGAAACAAAAAGAGGAAAATGCTCAAATTTGTGGTGGAAAGTTTGACCCCAGAAAAACATTGGGGAATCTCAGAATTCCTTCCCTGTGAAAGCTCATCTTACATTCATGAAATTAATGACCTAGTGACTATTTGGGAGAAAACAAGATGAGGGAAAAATAGGGGAGGGAGAAATCTGTAAGCAGGAAAGGGAACCATATGCAAGGTAAGTAATTTGCCTTGGTCTGCATATTAATTCACAGAAAAGCCAGACAGCTATCTGTGAGAAAAAAAGAAAAAAACCCCATAAAGTCACAGCACAATTTAGTTTCCTTCATAGGAATATAAAGAGAAAAAAGCTAAAAGGACTTTTCAGAATACTGAGGGTTGCAGGGGTAAATATCACAGCAATATCTGCTTCAGCAATTTCACTTCTAAAATCAAAATTGCACTGCAAATTATGGACCTAATCATTGCCCAAACTCACATATAAATCAAACTGTAATTAAAACCTTGTTCCATTATTTTGTACGGACATTAATTCAGAGTAAGCAAAACCCCAAGGTTTCTGATTAAAAAGTTTGTTTAAATTTGAATTAAAAAAATAAACAAAACTCCAGCAGAAATGACTGCCAAAATAAATTAGGGAAGCAAAAATTGACAGTTTCATTATCCTAAATAATTGCCAGGAGGTATTGATTATCCAGAACTAATCACAAAAAAACTGGAAAAAAAAAATTCTACTAATTTGCAATCTGAAATTAATCACCCATAGCCATATGTATTTGCTTTCTATGAACATCTGACAGATTAAGTTTGTTAGAATTAATGAATAGAGAGCATGCTTTCTAAATCATATTTGCAATCATTGTATTTGAAAGTCAAGTGTTTGTATCCCATCAATAAACACAACAATGGCATGGGACATAATTATAACTGATTAATTAGTCTGAAATAGAAAAATACTAGCTTTGAAGACTTCTAGAAAACTGTTCTCAGTATATACGTGGATGCTTTAAAAATAGTGTCCTGACCAAACCAAAAATTGCTTATAAATATTCTGTCAAAGTACAGTCCATTGAAAATGGTTATTTACGCGTGGGTTTTCCATTCACAGAATAGTCTAAGCAGGTGTAAAATTTTCATCTGGCAACTGGTGTTCTTGCCCACACAGATGGCTTTCATATTGCCTTTTTAGCTTTTGTTAGAAGCTGATTTAAAAAAGTATTGGAATTAAAAAGGGAAATTTTGTTTTCCCTCTATTTTCTCAAAATCTTTTCCAGTTCCTTACTTGTACAAAGGTTTTGCTGTTCTTATTAAGAAGAATTCTCATTTATATTACGTCTTTTCGTAAATCTTAATAACTTTTTTGCATAAGGGAGATTTTTGGTGTGGTTTAAAAGCTAATATTTACCACTTCTATATTTCCTACTTTTGCAGGCATAATTTGCCAAGATGAAGACTATGCACATGCAGATTTATGTTAAATAAAAGCAAACATTTTAGTTGGCAACAGATTATGTTCCTACCAAATACACTTTATTTGGATCTACAGAGAATTAAATTTTATTTAGTAAAGATTAGACTGCAATCTGTCTAAATCTTGATCTTGGATCTAACACAAATACTTTATTTCAGAAACCTGGCAAATCCAACATTCTGATACTCCTTTTTTGGGACAGGGAAAAATTGAAGAGTCTGCTAGCTGTATTTCCCATTGGAAGAGGCCTTGGAAAAGACTTGCGTTATGAAATCTATCTGCTTAGGACACACAAACATGTGTTTACACATGCACATGTGCACATGCACACATCAGTCCTGTTTTCCTATAAATATTACCTCTGATGCTTTAAAAACCTCTTGCAGATATTTTATAAATTTTCAGTTGCTTACTAGCTATAAAATCTTCATTTATGACGTTAATTTATTTTAATTAAGAGTATAAGTGATCCCGTGTCTCTAGAGCGTTTGCTGGAATGACAACCTTTTCTTCAGCCTTTTGTTTAAAATAGCCAATTTGCCCTAAGTTATTTCAGAGAGGCTTTGAAAGGCTAGACTCGGAAGCCAAGCCAGGAGAAGTTAGTACGCTGGCAAATGGCTGCGCGGTTCTTGCTTTGGCTCTTGTTTGTCTCTGTGAGAAGGAACACTGCGGTCCCCTACCCGTGAGCAATTTTGCTTCAAGGCACAGTAAGGAAAGGTCAGCAACCAGGAGGTGAAGAAAGTGTTGCAGGAGTCTGCAAGGCAGAATTGAGCTCGACTCACAGAAAGGATGGCTCTAATGAAGCTGTGCAAATTATGCTGCTTTTCCTACGGAGTCACTGTTTGATGTTACCAGCTACCATTCCCTCCGTGAGATGCCTCTGGAATCTGATCTTTGGTTTCAAAAAGAACCAGGCAATAAAAATAAATGAAAGTGTCTCACACATTTATGCAAGAAGATAAATATAATTTTCATTTTCACTAATAACAATGTCTCATTTTACTCTTTTGCCTCTTACTTAAGGGAAAGACTAGCACACTCCTATTTTTCTTGCTACTTAGGGATTTAATATCATATTGAATCAAATATTTTTCTCATATTGAGTATTTCTGCGTCAGAAATGCTACTGATTTAATAATTAGAGTACTTAAAGAAAGGATAAACCTGTATTTTCTATTTTAACCGTCTATGAAGACTTGCAGAAGGTGTTCGCATTTACTGAGTATTTTATGATTTATACTGACATGTATTTTTTCCCCTCACAGCTGAACGCAATGAATGGATGAACATTTGATTTCAGATTTTATTTGAAAATGACTCCAAGCATCCTACAGCTTATTCAGCTAAATTAATCTTTCCATATAATTTTTCATTATTCATGAAAACCCTAAAGAGCAATATTCTATAATTCTTGCAGCAGAAGTCTCTGGTCTTCTTAAATTAGAGGCAACTATACTTAGCAAGAGACCGAATTTCCAACATGCACAACACACTAAACATTTTAGTGTTCTTTAGAAGCAAATCATTACCCATATGTGTCACTCTAAATTGCACTTAAATTTCGGGAGGGCTTGGCCTACATCTTAAAAGGACAAGCTCGAACGTTATAAATACAAAAACTTGCTACTCCAAAAGATTTTATGATTAAGGCTCTATACTTCTAATATCTCAGAATTTTAATTAGCTACTTGGATAACTGAATTCTAAAGAATAAAATTTGCCATCTGCTAGAAATGGAAGCCAAACTGGAAAAGCTAAAAAAATGTGCATTCTCTGTCATGAAAATTCTACCAGGAATATCTTTTATCTTCCTTTATACTCATTTTTCCCAGTGTGGTAGACCATTATGTACATGAGTAAGCATCATAGTTGTTAAAATATCATTAAAATTTATATTATTTATTGCATTCTAAAGGGGTAGCTATCCCCACAGAGCACTATGAGTTGTTTATTATAATAATGCCAAATATTTTCAGATATGCAACAAGGAAAACTGTTAAATGGACAAGGATTAAAGAGGTAATTATCATAACATTTCAGAGGTTACTCTTAAAGCTATAGTTCCTCTATGACCATGACTGCACATTGTGCTTAAATTCCTCTGAACTGGGGAAATCTTCTACAGGCAACAATCTCTCTCAAAGAAACCACCCCAAACACACCCCCTAATCAAACAAACCCTACAGGCAAGAATGGACAATAACTTCTCAGAAAACTCTACATAACAGGTTCAGTTTTCATTTTATTAAGAAATATCAGTCTATTTTGACTTAGAATCAGCTTGAGTTTTTATCATAAGACATTTTAGTTATTTTCCTGTTAATTATAAATCTAATAAGCTACTCACATAACAAGTAGACTGGAAGAGTACTGTTATATTACCCAGAATCATCACAAATTTATTTTTCTTTTATGCAGGCACATAATGCTAAAATTAAACATATTGCATAATCCCAGATAATTGGACTGTAATCTCATTTCAGTTCTTATTTCTAGAGAAAGGAGGAATATTAGTTATGGTGTTAACCAATGCTCATTGCGATCTAAATGCTGAGTACACACAAAGTGCAAACCGGCTGTCCCCATTCTTTTTATCTCATTAACATATGAAATGTTCTATGTATAAACCATATCAGTCATGGTAACAAATAAAGATAATTCTTAAACCAGAAATGATCTTATTCTAAATTATTATTCTTCATAGTGATTAGTTGATTTTTTGACAGTCAATTTAAAGCTGTTCCATCAGAATATTCTCATCATCTATGTGTTCTAAATAATACTAACAGTTAAGATTACTCTTATGAGACCTTTTTATAACTTAGTACTTACACAGTAAGCCTTCACACTAATTAGTAGATGTTTATTAGACTCACATTTCTTAAAAAAAAAGTTTAAAATCCCACCCTTTTTCATGCTATTTACGTAATGTACATTCACAGCAAGACTGTTAAATTAATGATCTTTGTGATCTCAGATTAAACATACTGTAAATGTACAAAATATTACACAACACAAAAGGAGAAAAGTGATTAAAAGGGGTACAAGCAAAATACTCTTACATTTTCCAACAATGTGGAAAAGAAAAATAATGATTAGGGAAGCTTGTTTCTATCACGCAGAGATGAAAGAAGTGCAAAAGAAAACATCTTCCAGATGCCATTGAGTTATGTGTTGCTATGCACTAAAAGCAAAGAAGAGAGAATAAAAGCAGAAATACTAAGGCCTGAAAGATACACTTTGCATCCATTTCCCCTTTAAAGAATGAATAGTAAAGAATTCACAAATAAAAGATTTACTTCATTAGTTATCATTTTATGCAAAAAAAAAGTCTTTAAGGAAATAATCTATTTCAGGATATTGGAAGAGCACTCTTAGAAACTGTGCTTTACTATACAGGAAAAATTCATATGAAGTGTATATTGCCGATTTGTGCACAAACTGGAATTTGTTAGTCTGACTGACTTTTGTAGCTAGTGAAGTCTCAGATTGGTGATTCTGCCTTTGTGTATGATATTAATTTTTATTTTTTTTAATTCTGAGATCTCCATTCACACTTTATATGAAATTGGCAACAAAAATAATTAATTACACTGGTGCTTGGATCCAGAAAGTATGGGTTAAGAATACATTTATCTCATTGCAAACCAAGGCATGATATGAACCATGACCTGAAGTTCAGTCTTTTTTTTTTTTTAAATTTTCTTCCTAAGTATACTGAAGGGAAAATACTTTCTAAATTACTTAAAAACCATATGACAGGGTGTGTCAAGATTTAAATAATTTGTATAAAAATTACAAATTATTCTCACTATAAAGTGACAAGAGCCCTACAGTATATTTTAGGATAGAGAAAGGAATCTGGACCATCTGCAGTCACTTGTATTATAACTATTGTTACAATCTACATCTGCTGTCTGCAGCTGATAAATAGGATGTCTTAAGTAAGCATTTAACCACCCAATTAATATAATTGTTAGATAATGAAGATCAAATTATTGGTAACAATTAGCTTATTATATTTTAATAAGGCAAAAATCAAAACTTAACATTTATGTTTCTACTAAAGGAATTATATGGCATTTTCCAAAGCAAAAAAAATTGTGGAAAAGTTTAAGTTTTTTTTAATATAAAATAACATTTCATCCTCCACTTACTTGGCAATAATGTTTTGAATATCATTGCATTCTTCCAAGTTTATACTAATCTCAAAGTGAAGCAAATGATTTTTTATGCTTCTATTAAATGTCTACAAGAACAAAGTCTAGTGGAAAATATTTAAAATGCTAAAAATAAATATAAGGTCCTCACATGTTTCTGTGTATTGTTATGTTTACATTCAATACAAGTTCCTGGTTATTACACATAACCAAAACGTTTCTTCTGTCAAGTTAAATCCCCAAGTGGCATCTTCTAGTCCACTACAAAGCACCATTCCTAGTCTTCCAGGAAAAAAACACAGTTCAAAGGCAAAGTCCAAGTGTTTCCACAACTTCTTTATAACTAGCGGAATTATTGTAAAAGGAGGAAGTTAGGGGCTACTATAATTCCCACAGTAGTGTTTTGCAGTGTAGAGCCCAAACTACAGATAATCAAAATGCACTCAGGATGCCCTGCTCCTTCACACTGACCTACCCTCAACCCTCTCGACTTTGCAGGATGACATAGTGCGTTCCTACAAACAGTTCAGAACAACGTAACCAAAATTTTTTCACGAGCTGCTTATGTTGCCCATTTTCGTAGTCTCCAGTGTCTAAGCAGACTTGAGTCACACCATGAATTTCTTGCATTTGCTCTCTGACCTGCTTAAGCTTACAACTTGCATGCTTACCTGAAGGTTGTCCTGAAATAACTCTGTCCTTTGAAAGGCCAGTGGGATGAAAAGATTGAGCATATGGAGAAAAAACTTTCAGAAGTTGTGGGAGTAAAGATGTGAAAATGAAGAGAGCTGTCAGGTGTTTGGGATTCATAACCCCAAACAGAGGCAGACTTGTAGCCTGACAGAGGGGGCCCAACACAAGGGTCCATCCTGAAACACAGAAGGTAACGTGAGGATTTTGACAGAAAGCTGTGCTAATACATGAGTATTTGTAAGGTAGGTAGAGCTGAAATGGATAACGACTAAGTGCTGTTGTGGTCCTGAAGAAATTAAAGTGGCAATAATTCTACTAAGAGAGTAAGAATTGCTGAGTTACCGACAAGGAAAACAAGTGTAATAAATGTATTTTTCAGTTTAGCACATTGTTTGATGCTACTATCTCTTTGTCACATGAATAAATACAGATAAATTTGGAAAATTTGGAAATTAGGAAAAAATCCTAATAACTTACTCTGATTTTAAAAACATAGAGCTTGAAGGAACTTTTATACATCAGTAAGAAGAGTCCCGAATCCATGGAAACACTTTAAAAATCTTACCATAGCCTTTCTTTATGCCAGTTCAGTTCAGTTTTGTGCCCCCTGCTACTACCATCAGAAAGGAATTAATTTGATAATGCTTTTATTCAATTTTTAGTCTGACAGCTGATAAAATCACAAATGGAGGGAAGTGCAAATATCACAACTGACATCCAAACATACTGCAGGTCTTGTATGTTAAGGCAAAGAAAAAGTGAGCCTCGGGAGTTTAAATGAGTCAACACAAAGTGAAACCAGAATGACAAAGAGAATGCACAAACACATAAGAGCACAATAAATAAGAAGACTAATATGCAGAAAATTTCCTAATAGCAGCATGTTGATGGAATTAAAGAGATATTAAGTTGTATGTATTTTTTTGCCACAATTAGAAACTTTACTAAAAGCATAAGTTTAAAATCTACCATGATATATTCATAGTGTAGATCTCTGATCCTGTTTGGAAACTAAATGTACATTAGCATAGCTAATGCAGGTACCGTGGATCAGAAAGGGCAGGACCTGAGAGTGTTACTAACTGACACTTAAGCATTAAAGAACATATTACGTAAAGACTACATAATGTATAGCACAGCATACCACAACTAGTCCTTTTTCTTTTCAGCATACTCTTGAAGACATTATATATGAAAAAAAGTCAAATGAAAAATATTTGTGACATAGAAAGTAAACCAAAGGTTTGGATACAGAAACACTTAACATCTTTAATCACTCATTTTTATTTTGCAAGACAAACCGGACATAATTTGAAATGGCTCAATGAGCTGTAAAAAATTGACAGTAGCTGTATGTGAGAAGACTGAAAAAGCAATTATCTGAAGCTAATTTGAGAGTTTATCAGGCAGAAATTAGACATTTATGGATAAAGTTAGAGTTTTGTATTAAAACCGATAAATGAAAATATATAAAATTTCAGGGGTAATATAGTTAAAACTTCCTTGGCAAATAACTGATTTGTGTCTGTACATCTTCTGCATTCTCAGTAGTATTTAGTCAAGTAGGAAACACTTTAAAGTAACAAATAATAAAAAATACCATAATACATAAATAAGGGCAAAAAAAATTCTCTTTGGCTTTCAAGAGATTTTGTACCTGACTTCCCCAACATTATGGGTGCCAAAATAGTATTGTCAGTCTCTGAAGAGGTTGGACAGAGTTCACATCAGATACGCAGTTCTTCTAAGACAGTGGTTTTGGAAAAGGTACATTAGAATGAATGCAGTATGTCTTTCATTGATCCCAGAGAAGATTTTTCTAAGAAGTTTAGAGTGTTTTGTACATTTTGAAAAGCGAATAGGTGATACACTAGGGCAAAATCTACTTATGCTATGCAGTTATATCAAAGTTTATATTCTCACATGTTAAAAGCAGTAGGAAAGTTGTATTTTACAGCTCAGATTTCTAAGAGCTGTCCTGTGGATCTAGAAGATACCAATCCTACACTATCCCATGCAGAAATTAGTATTTAGTGGCCAAACTCTTGTTTATGTAATTAAGGTTTTCCAATGAAACGAGTGACTGTTTAGAGTATGTTCACACCTAACATGAAATAATATCCTATCAGGTTCCAAAATGAAGGTCCTGAAAGTTAGGAAATAATAGAATTCAGGTTGAACTTTGGGCCTATGAATAAAGGAGTTAGTTAAACTACTGGATAACCACTTTATTAATCACTTTGTATGGTATTAAATGCACTGTGTATAGTATAATGCATTCAAATAAACACTGGAATGAATTAATTTCTACAGGCAACCGTAATTCTAGCATTTCCCTAGTTCTCAGTCATCAGCCTTGCAGTCTTTTTCAATGTAACTTACAGGAGCTATATGCATAATGATTTCTATGATTATAATATTTTTCCTGAAATAATTTTGAATATTTCAGAAAGATCATTTATTTCAGGAGGTAAGGATCGAAATACTTCTGTAGGATCATTATGAATTTTTTTGTCTTGAAAAACTGCGTTCATTGCACAATTTAATTTAGTTGATTAGATGCAAAAGACAATTTTAAAAGGAAACAAGAAATCAAACATAAGTAGTCTGTCACTAAATAAAATAAAATTTAGATTCCTGGCAGGAATTTTTTCGTTTTAAAGATTCATATCTTAATGAATATTGGAACAACCATTATTGTCTCTCTAGTGAAGAACAGTAGTTCTTTAGCTCATAATTGCTGATTTGGTAGATAACTGAATCTATTCTCTTCCCAGAATCCAAAGAGCTCATACTGCCAGTGAAAAACGTTGGTACAACATGCAGTAAGAGCACACTTGGCAAAGCATGGACAATAAAAATAATAACAAGTTCTGATGACTGAAACAACCAGAAAGAAGCAAAATTAATTCCTTGTATTTCAGTATGAAGACAACATATTCTAGGAAGAATGTGCATAGAATTACTGCGTTCGGTGATTCAGTTCAATTAGATAATTACATTGATTTTATACTTACTGAACATTTGCAATACCCTTAAAGGTTTGTGAAGGATGTTTTATAAGCCAAATTCTTTGTCAAAGAAATACTGTTTTATTACATCTGTCCTTTACAACTTCCAGATTTTCCTCTAATTGTATGTTCTGAATTCTTTGTCAGGTCTATTTCTTAAAAATTCTCATGATAATATTCCGCTGCCATAGTACAGTTTATATATGGGAAATAGGGGGAAAGCATAAGCTCTTAAATATACATTTTAAGATGAAGCAAGCATTCCTTGAACTTCTTCCAGTATTGCCATTTACTACTATTACTCTAACACTGGAAGAACTGCAATATCTTGGCTTTTATTTAAATAAAAGTCCAAGTGACCAGTCCACTCTTCCAAACACAAAAGTAAAACAGTGAGTTTAAGACTATACAACATGTTTTGTGCCCTTCCAGAAGCAAAACCCACACCACTGAAAATCAGAAAACGTAGGTTTAATTCTGACAGTAGCCAAGGGGATTTATCTGCAAGAATTCTGGCTGCAGTCAATGCAATACTGTCGGTTCTGCCCTTTGGCAGTGTAAGGGACTAAATAACTAAAAGCTCCTTTTACGGCTCACTGTGTTAAGCATGGATGTCCTGAATGTTGGAAATACCAGAGCTGCACCATGACAGACCAGTGGTTTTAACATAGAGTGATCTGAGTTAGCAAGAGCTTTGGAAGATGGTGTAAGATTTCTGTGTGGGTATTGGAAAGAGAGAATGCAAACTTGGAAAGCACCCCCCACCTTATTTCAGCACTTTGTCATATAGGTATACAACTTACAGGTGTATTAGTAGCAAAGCACAGATATCTGCTTGTGAGTATGATCTGTGGGTTAAATGATGAATAAGTGAGTATAGTACAATATTTAACTATGAAAATGAAGAGGCTGTAAAAAGCTAACATTTGTCATTCTTTCTATGGATCTGAGTGTTTGTTTGAAAGGACAGCATATGCATTATGAGGTTGTATTCCTTAACACAATTTATAGTTAATTGGCTGGAGGGGAGAGGAAAAAGATGAAGGAGGAGAGATTCTTATAAAAATTAATGTTTGTGCATGGAAATGTTTTTAATAACCCAGCTGTTTCAATAGTACTGTCCTACACAAATGAAGTCAAGTAATTCTTAGGGTTTTGTTTGTTTTGGTTTTTTTTTCCCCCTGTCCAGGACATTATTTTAAATGAGAATGAAGGTTATCTTCATTCATTGAAATTCTGAGTACATTCCTGCAAACAGGCTAAAGGAGGGACTCTTTCTCAAGTCTGTCCTTGATCATTCCGAGATCTGTCCCTAAAGGGCAGTTTCCAATTTTTTTAGCCAAGTCTAATTTTTTTTTTTTAATTAAAATGATAATATTCCGTCCACATTCCTTTGAGAAGAACTTAGTCTTTACATTGCCATTATGTGATATCTTACATGTCATTACATGATAGCGATTTTGCTATTACTCAATAACTATGTTAATCTCAAACACAAGAGGTAAGAACATCTTCCCAACACCTCCTTCTATATTATTCCACCCTTAAACACACGGCCTTTCGTCTTCCTTTACATAAACATCCTCACCAGGTCTTTCCCACTATCACAGCCTTCCTTAATCTGTTAGTCTTAATATAAGTAACGTTGTTCCTTGTCACGTGTGGGTCTATGCAATAGCAACATGAGCAGGAGCTTACTGGTAAATCATTATGTTCCTATGTTAGCCTCAGTTTACATTGAGCAGAGGTCTACAGTTGCAAAAGCCACACTCAGCTATGCCTTAAAAATTACTTTTACAAATCACAGACTATTTCATTCATCTCATTTTTCAGACTACTGTAAGTGAATTAATAAATATATATATTTTTTCAGTATGTGAACAAGTGATGAAACTATGTGCATTTAATATAAAATAACTACAAATAACTTCTTTAGTTTACATCTTTATTACTGAATTTTTGTATTACAGAAAACAGTTATTGCCTTATTTTGAATTTAAGTTTTATGCTATGTTTAATGAGGCTTACTAAATCTGACACATGGTATCTAGATACTATGGTGATAGATACATTAGAAATACCAAAAGAGATATATTAGACAGACAGAATTAGCACTGTATGTGCTAAGGTTGATTGATTACTTGATGAGTATTATATTCCCTTTACTGTTCTCTAAACCCCAGCTTTATTAACTCTAACCAATTTTCTCCAACTCTTCAATTTGTAGAACTAATTGTGCCTAATTTCAGCTTCCTCTATTTAGCTGGTGAAGACTTAAGAGACAGAAGACTTCTACAGATACTTAGAAGTCAACTATATATATGAAAAGCAGATTTTTATAAACTGAAACTTGTTTAAACATATATATATATATTAATTGAAATGTTTCTTTACAGGCAAATGCCTGCATATGAATATTTAATAAATTTAATTCCAGGTTTTATTTTTTTCTTGCAGGGTAATCTAAATCTTGGTTGAGTTCAAGTTAATGTTATTCTATAAAACCTTTACACTTTTTCTTTATTAACTAAAAAAAAAATGGCAAAGAGATATTTGTTTTGTTTTCATTGTTTCTGAATTAAATTTATAGCACTAAAATCTATACTTGTGATTTATAGAGGAGAGTGTCTTTTCTCCTACTCAGAGCATTGATTTTCTATACCAATTTAAAGGAGACACTGCATCTATAGAACAGGTAATGAATAACATCTTCATAGTCTGAGAGGTACTCTAAATAAACATTTGCAAGAATTGATCTCATCTTTGTTTTGTCCTCTGTCTTGGGAAAAGTTTTGTGTAGATTGTTATTAATATTAATCTAATTTTCATAGCAATAACTTTGTTCTCTATCTGGATAAAGATTAAACATATACATTAAAATTAATTTGGTAATAGCCATACATTTAGAACCATGTATAAATCCATAATTTAAACTACTACTGACCACTTAACACTTCAATCAGAAGTTCTGTTTAGGAACATCAGATGCATTAAATGGTTTGGAAGAGGAGCTGGTCTGTTAGAAACCCATCATATCATTATTACAGGGTCACAAAATTGACTGTTAAGAGTTCTGGTAGTATTGTATGAATAAAAACAGTTTTCACAATTAAAAAATTATTTGCATGTAAAAAAAAATTTGTGGGAATTTAAAGAACTGGGTTTTATCTGTGTATTTTAGTTACAGGAAATCAGAGTTAAGTTAGGTTGACTGTATATCCAGAATTTATTATGTATTTATGGGTTTTTTTGACATGATAATTGATTTTGCTTTATTTGTTTCCTTTCTTTTTTTTTAGCAGAAAATACACTGTCATAATTTCATTTTATTTTGTCGTTGTAAGTGAGCTTCCACAGAAAGTGCTTTACTGTTAAACAATCCTCTCAAGCAGCAATGGCAATATAATTAGGTCTCTGTAGACTTATTCTGAAACCATTTAGTGCAAAGGCGTAATCTCCTATCATGACATAATAATGTGGTCTCCATGGACTAACTTAGAGATTGCTTTGACACTGTAATGGCAATATAATAACTTCATATGAGACTCCACATAGATTTCTACTAAAGCAACTTCTGCCCTGTAATAGCTGCACCGTAATGCCCACTTAATGCAATGTTCTGACTTGCTCTATCCTCATTACAAGACTTGTAAGTACTATCATATGGAAGCAGAGTACAGCAAACCTAGAATCTGGTCCCTGACAAGCACTGGTAAATGAGCCTTACAGAAATAAAAGAGGAAACAGGACATGTGGAAGTAACCTCACTATCTTCTCACAACTAAAAAAGCATTAAAACAGTAAAGAAAGACTTAAATAAATATAATGCATTTTACTTAATAAAGAATTAGAAGATTTAGAAAATACTGCTCCTAGCATGATAATACTCCTGTGACAACTCCAAATATTTGGAGTTGTGAACACCCCACATTCTTGTATGCAGAAACCTCTCTTTGCCTCTCCTTTCACTTTCCATCTACCTGAATGATAATTTAAATTAAGCCTGGAAAAGTTTCTTGGCAGCCTCTCATTCAACTTTGGAGTTCAACTTTTATTTCTCTGGCATGGAAATATTTTAATGGGAATAAGTTTGGGATTCTTAGAGAACTTGTGAGAATTACAAGTGATCTCTGGTCCCACCAGACTCAGAACTCCATGACTGGAAAAATCCTGGATCTGATCCCAGTTCATCCAAAAATGCTTGCACACAAAATTCACCAGAATAACACTTTCAGCCAATCTTTCTTACCTTAAAAAACCACCATTAAAATACTAAAAAAAAAAAGTAACTGTTATAGGAAAGAAAAAAGAATTGAATGTGACCTAGTTTTCTCATTCTTCTCTCAGGAACTCAGAGGAACATGGCAGAGATTAATTAGGAGATCATGAAGATAATAGATATATGTGAATCGCCTCATATTGGAGCTATGAGACTAAAGTGGCAACACCAAGAACTTTATACACACAAGTTCTTTGAGGATTTTCTTTTTTTTTTTTTTTTCCCCCACACACACTATAGAGCATGTATAAGGAAAATAAAGAAATGAAAGAGGACCAGGCCTTCCATAACCCTGGAGGGAGATACCCTGAATATACAAAAAGGAAGTGTCAAAATGAAAGTTTCTAAATACCAATAGCTATATCCTGTAAGACTTAAGCTAAATAAATATTTTATGGATGACAATACAGATCCTCAGTAGCAGCATCCCACATTAAATATATAGATGCGCATTTGGGAAAAGCTTGGGTGCTCAAGCTTTCACACAAATTTAAACAGTTCTAAATTTTCCCAAAATTGAAGATAAGCAGCAGAATAACTCTAACAAAACACATTTGTTGTTGACCTCAATGTATCCATAAGTGACTGCTACACATATAATTCAAAATCAGTTCATAGAAGTAAAAAGAAAATCCGATGGTATTATGATTAAAGTCAAAAGCTTGGAGAGACAAGATGCATTTTATCATTAGCAATAACAACAGCAGAAAAAACAACCTGTTTAAAGAATGATACTTTTATTTGATACAAAGTAATTATTCATTCCTATTTAGCCAGTTCCTGGAAGAAGCTGTCTTTATGCATAGCTATTCATCTTTGTTAAAGTCAAAGATGAATTTTATGTGGCACAGATTCTAACCTAGAAAAATCCCTCAGTGTTAAATTGTAATAGTCTTGCTGCATTTTTTGAAACAATTTCAGTATCACACTATTAAAATTCTAAAATGTGTTTTATGTTTGGCATGTTGCAGAAATATTAACCTGAATATATCCAACAAATTACAGAGAATATTTGACATTTGAATCATCAAGAATTTATCTTTTTCTTTTAAGCATTTTTTGTGCCTATTGCACTAACTTCTAATTTTTGGGGGGGGTATTAGAAAACCCAGCATATTATACTATAAAAATATAAATGATGCCTGCAAGATTTTACTTTGTGTGAATGCGTGTACACAAGCATTCTGCTTTGCCTACGTATTTCTCAATGTGTAGGTCAAGTCCAACAAAAATTGATGTGGCCACGCTTTCAAAGACACTAAATTCCTATTTCCTCTACTGAAATAGGTACCCTAATAAAGAAGATGGATACTATTTGTATCTCCCTTGGAGAAGGTTAAGGCCAGGCCTTTGAAACACTGGAGTATCAACATAGAAAAGAGAAAGAGAAAAGGGATGAATGTTTAAACCGGGGGAAAAACTGTAGTCATAGCTGTTAGCTGGTAAAAAATTGAACTATGAGAGAACAGATGTCATGAGCTTTGCTGCTCACAAAACTGTTTATTTCTAAAGAGGGCATGCTTGTAAAATTCCCTCTAGTCTCAAAACCAATGATGGTAGGACTAAACCCCCCAAATGCTTTCTCCAAGTCTGTCAACTCATAAAATTCTATATGCAAGTTTTATGTGTAAAGATTAAATAGGATCTCATTCACTTGGCTTTTTTCCTCTTGCACTTAAGTCAGATTCATTTATTTTTGGACTTTAAAAAAACGGACTTCTTAAAAATATTACAAACTTAAATTGTCATTAAAGTAGTTCTTATCCCACCCGTGCTAGAAGCAGCCTTTGTTTTATTGTCCCATGTTTAATTTTTCAAGACTTCAGAAAGTATTTAGTATAAATGTTTTAATTGCTTATCACAGATGCAAGAAGCAGGCTGGCTTCAAGTCAGCAAAATGGAATGCTGAAGTACCTTGTTGAAAATTGAAACAAATTAATTTTACAACAGTAAACTGAAAACATAAACACCCTGCTGAAGGAGAATTTTATTATCCAAAATACCTAACAGCTCCTTTTGATTTACCTTGAACATGCTTTTATTACTTTAATTGGAAAACAGTTAAAAACATGTCTTATAATAAGAGCTATGCAAATATTCAGCTTTCTTTAAATGGCCTCAGGAAAGAAAGAGGAAATTTTGGAATAAAATTCTTTCCAGGCTATTTCCTATGATGCAATAACAAAAAGGATCTCATGAAGATTACTGTGTCATTAGCACTGGGGGGGAAGGGAAAGTACATGGGTCACAGAAATTTTTTCACGTAAGACATGAAAATCATAAATGTTAACTGAACTTGTGTCTATTTTGTGATTACTTGAAATGACAGTAAAAAGAATCGAAGGGGAAAAATTTCTTAATGGGGATACGTGTTTTGACCCTTATCACTCCAAGTTTTGACAAGGGTAAATCAAGGAGACAAATGAAAACCAGCTGCTTCCATAAAAGATGTTGGAATCATAGAATTAGATGGACACTGAGAAGCAGCTTCCTAATCATATGTAAATCTTAAAGAAGTTGTTACCTTTCACAATGCACAATAAATAAATTGACGTAGAGCTAGAAATACAAATAAGACTTTTTCATCCAATAACTTGTAAACTATGTTTAAAACATATGGGATATAATACACACACAAAGCAAGCTGTATGTTAATTACTGAATAGAATATCAAGTACAGAAGTACTGTCAATTTTGACACAAGCAAGCATTACTGTCATGCAATATGCAGTAAATGTAGTGGATCTTACAGACATCTCATAGGGTAGCTTATGAACATTGTCACCATGATACATCAAGCATATTCACATCTATAGCTTATCTTTTTCTGTCTCTTTTAATTACTGTAATTGAGGCTACACATAACTGTCACTCCAGCACACAACTCCATCATCTTCTTTGACATGTTTCTTTCTCCAAATGCTCTCACATACCCTACATCTAAAAATTTGCAGATTGTCTCTTCATGTCATCAAAGACTTGGTCTTTCCAACATTAAGGTGACCAGGCTGTCAAGATTTTGAGTACTGAGCCATCCTTTGCCTTATTCACTAAGAATATTTTTAAAAAGATAATTTTCTAGCTTGTTGATCTGTTTATATCATCAACCTCTTGGCCTTCCTTTACAGTCATGCCTCTTTCTACTTGCCAAAACTATTTTATGTTTGCTTTCATTTTCAAGGTCACCTCCACATTCTACCAATCACTTCTGACATGCTTATTCCTGACTCTTACCGAATCACTCCATTGCTACATTTCCAGTCAAGTGCATTCATACATTTTCATATGTAATCTACTCTGTGTGTTTGTGAGGCACTCACACAGATAGCTCTCATGATTTTCCCTTCCTTTATTTTTCCCTTACTGTGTAAAACACTCAACAACAATTAGGCTGCTGATATGGCAATGATGCTACATACCGTGCCAAATAAAAGTTATTACATCACTGTCAGGTACTGCCATCTCTGTCTTTTTCCATCTAGTATCACTAGTCATTTAGCTTATAAGCTTGTAGGGACACAAACCATCTATCCTTGTCCCGTGCTTGTACAGCGTTTAGCATAATGGTGCCCTCAACAATGACTAGGGAGCTCTGGTGTGTTCCTGTGAGATAGTGCATCTGGACGACTGCACCCAGTTTTCAGCTCCCCAGTACGGGGAAGACATGGACACCCTCAAGCCAGTTCAACAGAAGCCACCAGGATGACTGAGAGGCAGAGCACACGGCCACACAACCACATCTGAGAAGAGTCTGAGAAAATGGGGTTCATTCTGCCTGAAGGAGAAGGCTGAGAGGAAAGTTTATTTCTGTTTAGAACTACCCACTGAAAAGACATGGAGAAAATAGAGACAGAGGTGTGCAGCAACAGGCAAAAGGCAACAGGAAGTACTGGGAACAGGAAATTCTGATTAGATATTAGGATTTTTTTTTCCTACCATGAGCGTTCTCAAACACTGGCACGTGAACCAAAGATGCTGAGGAACTGGCATCCCTCAAGACATTCAAAACTTTCTGGAGTAACCTGACCCAATTCGCCCTACTGCAAGGTGTATGAGGGCAGGAGAGGTTGGAAAAGATGATCTCCAGAGTGCCTTCCAAGCTGGAATTAAAGTGATATTCTGCTGATGCAAAAAACAACATTAAAGTGACCAGTGTCATGAATGCCTCTGTTACAAACTGATACAAATACAAAATTATTGGACAAAGCCCCATAATATGATTGCTTTTATACACCAGTTTTATTTTCACTGATATACTGCTTATATTATGAACTGTTACTAAACCCTACATACTGCCAGGATACAGATTAATTTTTTCATAATTTTCTTTTGGATCATCAGTTTTCCTCACACACAAAATGCAAGTAAATACCTTTGCAGCTTTGCAACAAAAGGAATTATTCCAGATATACTACAATACAGCATATCTATTATATCTTTTCTTTCTTTGATTCAGTGCCATATAGGGTACATTTCATGCAAATAAATAGTATTTACTATGATGTAAATCGAGAATATATTTCTTAGGCATGGTATGAACAAGAGCCAGAAGTCTTCCACTTTTATGCACCTTTAACTTTTTTTTTTATATCAGCACTTTTCTCATTCTGACCATCTCTGACAGGTTTCAATTTATAATGTTCTTTTTTTATTCTCAACACAGCAATCAAATCTTCAGACCTTGAGAAGGAGGAAATTAAGGCCATTAACATGTTAGAGAATTGTTTGATTTACTCATTATAAATTATGCTGAATCTGAGCAGCTCATAAGACATGCCCAAAGGGAAGACAAATTTTGATTGGCAGTGTCAAAAAAGTCAAGGACGTAGAGAGGTTTTGTTAATAATTGCTAAGTGCCATTAAAAAATGCTGTTTTCTGTCTGTCCAGAATCATGGTGAATTCTGACCCAGAATTTCCCAGCTATCAAACTTAATAAGATCTCAATTTATAATTAAAAGACAGATTAAGAATATACCTTGATCTGCTGTAAACATTCTCTTAATAACTATAAAAGATGAAAACACTTAACAAACTAGTCAAACGAGAAAAACAAACCTGAAGATAACAAAAACCCTGAGACAAGTTCAGAGGTAACTGTGGAGGAAGTTCTCTACATCACGGTGTTCTAGATATCCTTTATTTCCTTTTTTCTCACTAAATCACAAACAAAAAGGATCACTTTATATAGCCATAGCTATAAAAAAAAGACCAGTAGTCTGGTTTTCAAACTAGGCAGTTTATGCTTCTGTTTTTGTGACAAATACCTAAAACATCACCGCACAGCGATAAAAAGCCTCGTGACAGGACTGACAGCCTGGCACAGAAGTGAGGTTGGACAGCCCTTCCACATATCACCACACACGTACTACCCACAGGGAAAGTGCTTTTGCTATTTTACCTTTCTTATTCCAACACCTGTGACCTAGATATGGATTTCTACTCAAGGCGTATCACTATGTTTACTATAAGGGAGAGAAATCTAATCCATGCAGATAGTCCCCGAAGTCCAAAGCCTACCCCTGTCACCTCTGCAGAGCTGTTCAAGTGCCAGAGGTGCCAGCTCCCAACCTTCATGGACCCACCTTTCTGTAGAGAAATGGCTTCTGGCATCTCACTTTGCTGTTGAAGACATCTGTGTCAATTATCACAGACAAAAGATGAGGAATCCTGAAGGACATTAAGTACAACTGTGCATCAACTATCAAAAGTACTCATGACAAAGACAAACACCAGTTCAACATCAGCCAATATGACTTATCAGAACCCCACCTTTACCCTGGAACTCCTTGTTATTAGATGATTAATAGCATAAAACCACTGTAACTGTCCTATGTCAAGCATGGTAGGTTCACAATCTATATGCCAATTAAATGCATAAGCTCCCAGAAAAATGCTTGCTAATACAAGTAAATTCTGCAAAACCCCAGTTTTAAGGAAAGCAAAAGCCACAATATTCTAGGAAAAGAGGGAAGACCAATCCTACCATACCTCCACCTGAATCTAACCAAACAACTTAACTGAAAAAACAGGGGATAGGGCTTGCAGCTGTGAAAAATGAACAACTGTGACTAAATATTTGGGCCTTCCCAGCTTTCGGAAGAGGTTCTGTGCATTGTCTACCAACCAAGGGTAACAGTCCAGAGAAACCCAGATGCCACAGGAGTCCTGTGCCTCTGGACTGGTATGTGACACACTCTTGGACCACACTGTTGTCACTTCCTTAAGTGCTTAATATACAAACTTTAAGCACTATCTATGATGGAAGAGGAGGGAAAAAAGGTCATCAGAGTACTGTTTATGTCACTAGTTTTACAAAACTGTTCACTACAGTGAAGATGAACACGGGAATGTGCATATTTGTGTAACATTTCTTTACTACTTGTAAAAACTCTAGTAGGGTAGCCAGCTAAAAAGTCAGGTATGGATTTTTTTAATATTACCTTCACACTCCCCCTTCCAGGTAATGTTCCCCTCTAGCAATTTTAGAGCCCTGCTTAGTTTCTGAAGCCACCTTGATGTCTGCATGTCTTTCTTAAATAAATAAAGCAGTCCAACTACACTCTTGGGTATGGCATATTGTCTCAGTACTGTTTTGTGAACAGCTAAGGGCTGACACGATTCTCTTCTAATTTTCAGAAATAGTAGTTCAGTGCTCTGTGTTTACAATTAAATGCACTTTACAGGGAATTTCCTATGCATGGAAATTTTTAAAGCCAAGTAAGATCAAAATTTTCTTTTGGCAGTAAACAAATTTTTTCATTTGTATTAGAAAAGCCATATTGTTTTTTTGCAGCTGTAGCTTTATTATTGCAGACCACTAAAATTACAAAGCAGCTGCAACCATTGCATCAAGTTTTTTTGTTTCATTTTTACAAGATCACACATAATTAACATTTCATTTTGAAAGCATTTTTTCTTTAAAAAACAATACAGTAATCATTCATTTTTAATGTACTGAGCTAAGGATTTGTCTTTGATATCATTATTACAGACATTGCACATCTGTAAATTTGAAATGATAGGACAGCAAATACCTTCAGAAGGACAGACATTGCCTTTGAAGTCAGTATATATATGGTTTAACATAAATGTAATTTCACAGCAAACTGCCTTTTATTGTTCACTGTTGTTTTGTCCTGACACCCAGTGTCTTGTAAAAAACATTCTGAACTTAGATATAAATAAATAATGTAATAATTTCCTTTAAACTCTTTTGAAAATAAGCTAAATGGAGACAGGCAATTAGGATAACGAACATATTCTCTTGTACACAGACCTGCATGAATTCCAGTGTCCAACATATACTAAGCACCACGTCTGCATCTGATGGCCAGTCTATTTAAAGCAATGGATCAGATTTCCAGCTATTTTAAAGGCTCTAATGTAGCAAATTTTCTTTATCTGAGTACTTTTTTGTAGGTCAGATCCTGTTTTGCCATGAGCAAAAAATGTCCATAATGTTGGTTTTGAAGTTTTGAGGCTTTTGTTTTTGTCTTTAAGACCTGTACAATATCAATTTTACCAATTAATATGGAAAAAAGAGAAATTATATTTTAAGCATTTAATAATAAGCTTTTAATTTTATTTTCTGAGATTGAGAGGGGCATGTCTGCCTCCAGAATCTACAAAGCCTGGGAACCAAAAAGAGGGAGCCCACTGTCACAGAAACGAAGGAGATTTGGCTAGCAAAAAATGGCAATTAAGATTAAGTTTCCCTAAGGCAAGAGTGAGTCTTCTGTCATCAGATAAAACATATACACCACCACGTAACTGACCTAAGATTGCTAGTTCATTTAAAAAACTTAGTGCTGCATATTTATAATATTTATGATGATTATTGCAAAAGTGTGAAGAATATAACAAAACTCTATCTGTGAGTGTTAAGGACTACATCATCTATATAGCAGCCGTGCTTTAAAAAAATGCAATCTAGAACACTGCCAGTAGCCAACATTCAGGAAAGAAAAACAAAAAGACCGTGCACATACCCTTCAATGAGCTCTGAATTCAGACAAAAGTAGACCATATGACTGTGATGATTAGACTAAAACAAAGTAAAGCTGAGTGTAAGAGCAAAAGAAGGAGATGAAGCATAGAAGATGATGAATGGGAAGATAGGTCAGACTCTAAAGACACTCATGGTCCACACAGGGAGTGTGACAGAACTTGTCTGTCCCCTATCTCCTCAGAAATCCAGGGGAAATGTCTGTCCTTCTTTTCCAGAAAAGCATGTCACGCAGGGATGCTATTCACACGTACTCAACTTTCAGGCTCCCATCAGTACAAACAGATAGTATATAATTTTTCAAGAAGAACAAGAAGCAAGATATTCTGTGTGCCCCATCACAGTACTACCCAATTTAAATGTCTGAAAGAAGTTTTCCTTCTCTGTATCGTGCAGCTTTGCCTTGACTGGGAGTTAACAAATAAACCTCTTCCGACTCCAGTTGTGTGACTCTACAACAGCAAAAGCTGTTTTCCAATTGACAGAATAAAACTTCCAAAATGTGAAAGTTAAATATCCTTCTGGTGTATGTTAAACAGTCATGAAATATTAACACAAGGGGTCTAATTCTCTTCTTTTTCCAAATAGTTCTACATTGCTGTAAGAGCTTTGACTTCAGTACAGTGATACCTGACTCATATTATGCCAACGACATGGTAACTGGGGCCAGAATTTGGTGCTATTGATGAAACATGACAAGTGTAAAAAATTAAATGAAAGAAAACATTTCCTTTGATTTGCTAACTGTGATTAGCTTGACGTAAAGTTAGTCGTCTAAATTTCTGGCAAACTTGAGGATGATTTTTTGAAAAAGTAATAGTTCTATTCCAACATATTTCATTGATAAAATAACTGGTAACAAGACACTGCTTGCAAAACTATTTCCCACTTGTGTGTCACAGCTGATTATTCATCTTATTACATTATCTCATCCAATGAATCTTCTATCAAATAAGACCAAGACATACATGCATATTTTCTACTATAACAGCTCAATGAATGTTTTATGTTTTCTTAATGTGTTTTACTAATATATTTTCTCAACAGATGCAGAGGTCCATTTTCAAGCCTAAAGCAAATCGTAACCCCACATCCAGTGAATACTACAAATCAGCCCGTTTAAATACCACTGTAACCTGGAAACATTCTTTCATTGTCTTTTTTCATATGATGTAATTGTATAAATTATCTAATATTATGTCAAATTTTATTAATATTAATTTCTTTAAAATCCTGACAATATCCTTTCATTCTCTCCTGTGTATTAACAAAAGGGCTACCAATTCCACTCTGGGTTTCAAATATTCCTGTTTGGATGTACTTAAAAGAATGTGTTTAAAAGAGATCTTTTATTTTTTTTAAAAAAAGTGGAATTAAAAGGCCCAGAATGATGTGAACAGTAACATAAAGTTTTGGAATTTTCTACTGTGTTAGGCAGATGGAGGAAAAAACAGATAACCTGGATAAAGAGAAGCGCTCCAAATTTATAAGAAATATCTATAATAAATGCTTTATGTTTATGGAGACTCCTTTGTGGGGGAAGGGAAGAAGAACAAAGTCTGAACAGTAAAAATTACGCCTTGAGCTAGTATTACTACATCTGGAATGATCATATAAATTCATTTCTCTCATTGCACAATATTTCAGAAACAAGAGACTGACCAGCATTTTTTTTGATCTGTGAGTAGAGTATTGAACTATTAACATAGATTAGTATAATTTAAAATAATGACTAAAGAACAAACCAATACTATTCAACAGTCAATTTATATAATGTCAGAAGCTTAATATGTAAATCCATTAAAAAACCCCCAGCATACATGGTATGGGGAACAACTTGCCAGCTGTAACTGAAAAATGAATTTTCCTTAAAAAGGAATTGTATAGCGAAGCAAAATATTAGTATGTCAAAAGACCATTGCTGTTATACTAACTTCAATGGAAGTTATAAAAGAAATAATCATCCTGATGAACGGAGATTTCTTTGAAACTTGAGCATGACTAAATTATAATAACCATTTAATAATATATGAAATTATTAGCAGGAGGTAGTAGTATCATTTTATGTAGCTTAAATTTTCACCTTTTTTAAAAAAAGACATGCTTCTAGGCTCAGAGGATGATATTCTATGTTGAAAACCAGAGTGTGGGTCAAATACACACTGCTGATTTGGAAAAGCTATACTTTTGTTCTAGGCACACTAAAATGCAGGTATAGTGCAAGGAAGCATGGCAACATGAATCAGTTTTAATATAAAGTCATGTAACCAAGGAAACAATGAATTAAATATTACAACACTGCCAATATGCTGACATTTTCTCTTATGTGAATATTATTACACTAACTTCAAGTGCAAAACTTTACAAGGATAACAAAATCATCAAGGATTATAAAAGTTTTGTGCCTGTTCTGCTATTACTCATTTATATTTAAGAGATTTTGTTAAGAGCTTAGATAAATATTTAACACTTCAGATTTTCTATTTAGACATTCTTCTAAATATAATACAAATATGGCAAACAATATAACATCTTCTGCAATTACAAACAATTTTACTAAGGTAAATATTCCAAAAAGTAAGCCACCTTTTATATTATTATTTGAGATAAATATTGGAAGATTAAGACAGAGAAAACTGTAGAACAGAATTACCAGCTCCTTATCTCACTTGATTATATATCTTTATTTAATTCCACTTTTAAAATAAAAGTCAGTAATTAAACACTTTATGTAGCTTTATAGCAAAGGGATTGCTCAAATCTCTCCCTCTCCATTTTTTGAGGATATTCTGTTTTAAAAATGCTTGTTGAATAAAGGTTATGACTAGAACTAAGGGTAAGACAGCATAGAAAAAAGAACTGGACTTTTACTAAATGTATTACTTTGAACTAAATGTTACAACCCAGGATCTCCCATTGGTTTCAGCTGATGCTACCTTTGACCAACAAAGGTTGATAAGCACGTTCAGCTTGTGATAAATCTGACAAAATACAGGGTTTCTCCTGCAAAGTGCCAAAGATTATACCATTCCACTAACTTCTACTGCTGCTGTAAACATTTAACAACTTTCAGAGATACTCTTACATTCTTGCTTTCATAAAAAGTTCTTGTTCTGCTGAGCCCTAGTTTCATGAAGGTCAATAATCAAAGCGTCCAATTCATACTTTATATACTTCAGTTGCAATGATCTGAGATATTTCTTAAGAGTTATTTTTCTTTTTCTGTGGGAACACTATTTCCCCTGTATTCAGGTAAATAGTCATAGATCTAAAAAAGGGAATTGAATTTTTATGTGTGAAAAGACTCATCTGAAAGGGGAATACTGTTTTCAATCTTCAGAACCAGACATAAACCTGTTTTCAAATGTTAAATTTTTATATACTTCACAATTTATGCTTATAAATGATGGAGCTCCTTTCAAAAAGTGACAGAATTCTATAATGTAAAAGATGAGTTTCAGTTTAGTGAACTATACTCTCTATCTACCGTTTATATAACATACAGATGAAAAATCTTCATTGAAAATTATCATGTTAAAGTATGGAAATAATACCTCAGAAATGAAGCCATAAGGTTAACTTAAACTACTTTTAGACTGTCTAAAAAAGCAGTTTATTAAGAAAAAGAAAGCCAGAAATATTAAGTATAAATAGTAGAGTAGCTTACAATAAATAATGAAATCTTTCATCCATGAGTTACAGTAAAGATTTCCATAGTTTCAGTATCTAATAACAAGTATTTCTGATACATATTTGATATTTACTTTTAAAAATAATAATCCCATTTCTATCCAACAAATTATGGATATTGATTCCATATAGACCAAAATAAATAATTAAAAAACAACAAAAAAAACCAAAACCAAAAAACCACCAGGACTTCTGTACATCTGAAAACTCCTTTAAATAAAAAGCAACCAAACTGTTACTAAGATACAGCAGAGTACGTGACTACACAGAAATAAGCAAATACAACAGAAAGTTGCACTTATTGACTTATGGAGATAAGACACATGGGTAGCACAACTCATATCATTTTACAAAAATATCTGCTGGTAATATTAAAGTGCAGTATCACAGCAGTAAACATAAGACCCATCCATTCAAAATGGAAGCAAGATTTAGACTCATACTTCTTGCAACCCACAGTATTAGTCTGAAGGCAAGATTGTTTTTCCTTTCCCTTCAAGATGATTAAAGGTACAGCCAAATTTGTTTCCTTCTATGATTATAAAATGATGCAGGTCCAAGAGTACCCTCTGATATCTAACAGTTTTTACATTTTCTTCTGAATGCTGACTTCTGGTGTATGCCATTCCCACTTTTGCTGTATGCCATTCCCTTCTTTGCAAAATAAGTACTGTCATACACAGTTTGTAACTGCAATTTCTCTGAGCTTTCATAGAAAAGCTTACCTATTATTGCTATTGCCAGCTGACTAAGGATTGAAAAAAATATTTAGTCCCTTATTCTCCTTGTGATTTTGTTGTTGTTGTTGTTCTGAAGACGTATCTTGTTAATATGCTGGAGGCTGTGCAGTTTTTTTTCTCCTTTTCTTCCCGTTATATTGACTAACAAAATGATATTATTTGCAATAGGGAATTGATATAGGAGAAATTAACACTAGAAACTAAAAAACTAAAAATAGACCCCCAAACCTGTAAATATATTTTTAGAGATCTAGGATAGTAGAAATATGTAAAAACAATTAACATTATGATCAGCTAACAAACTGAATCAAATATATTTCTTAACTTGTAATGAAGGTAACATATTGTAAGCATGCATTTTTATGTAAATATTTTTCTAGCTTGAAACTCTCAACCATACAATATAATGTTACACACATTAGAAGAGCTTTCCACATTAAAATAAGTAAAAAAGGAATAAGGAATTCATTTAAATCATTGCTAGTTCTCATCATATTAAAAAGAAAAAAGCCAAACTATTCATAGACAATTCAAGGACATGAGCAATGTGTCTGTATTGTTGGATGTGCAAGATACTGGTCGATCTTAAATCACAGAGGAAGAAAGTGGCAGAACTGAGAAAACACTCAAGTTTACTTCATAGGTTACATACACTCTTGGAAGTTGTATGGAACAATAGGAGGCATAAGGAGAATAAAATAGGTAGGGATCTAGTGTCAACACTCCCCATGTTTTGTGGACTGTTTTAGAGTGAATGGCCATTCCTGGAGTGCATTAGGCATGCACCTAGAGTATATTTTCCCTCAATCTGACAGAAAGCAGTTCATGACACTATCAAATAGCCATAAATAGGGATGACCAGATTCACTTCCAAAGCAGATTCCCAGTCTGAAATAAAATATCAGCATAGATGCACCATTCAGCTGTTGTCCCTCTTCTACTTTCTGTACTCAGCGAGCACATCACAGAGACTTTAGTTCAGGGAAGCAACCTTATACAGAAGCACAACTGTATCCATCCTCAATAAAAGGACCACAATAGTCTCCAAAGCTTGCTTCACATTGAATCCCAAGAATTTTTTATTTAGCAAATTCACAGCTGTAGGTTCTATTTCCAGTTTTACTTTCAATGCAATATTGTCTAATTCTCACTTTCCTTTTCAAGGTGTCTATTTACATTTGCCTATCTCAAGAGACTAAATACATAAGTTGTTATGCATTTCAAAGGACATCGGCACTATAGAAGAACCAAGTACTACTAGTAGAAAAAGAGACACTTCGAATCAGATGTTTTTCATTCCCAAGTTTGTAATGGATTTACTGCATCATAAAATAACTCCATGCTTTGAAGGAAAGGTATAATAATGCATGTTGAGCTGTTGCAAGGAAAGAATGATTACAGTGCAAAGTAGCCTAATCAGTGCAATATTATATTAATTTTTATTAGCCAAATCCTAGATCATATGTATGCAGCTTGGGACTGATGAGGATACTAAAAGATTTGTTGAAAGCTCCTGCAACAGCAGGTCACATTTTAACACTTAATGGGCAACCACTGCATAATGTTTCCTAACCTCATATACTTCTCTTCATAAACTTTATGCTGACCTTCGAAACTAAAGATGGATCAATACCATTTTATAAGACTATAAGACTGTATGAAACACTAAGTCAATACTGTATTTTTATCACGCTTGTAATATAATGCAATTCTGTACATCAAATAACCCTGAAAGTACCAGTGAAGGCTAGAAATTTTTTTCAGAGACATTAATTCAGCCAAGCGCTGGCCAACACCAAAGTCACTGAATGCCAAAAATTTTCATCAGCCCAAAAACACCCTAGTGGCCTTATAATAGCTAAACTTCCAAAGCCCCCCCCAAACCCAAAGGATTAAACTAATGCAAACCTAAATTGTTGAAATGAGAAACTTCAAATTCTGGAGCCATGGACCTTAAGATCGTCTGCAGGTATGATCTCACAATTAACAAGAGAAGAGATGAAACACAAAACCCCACAGGGAAGTTCCTCACAAAATGTCATTATTATTGGTAAGTTTGAACACCATGTGGCAATATGAGGCACTGATATCTTTATTTTTCTAAAGGAAAGAAGCCCGCCTATTTCCTACCCTACATGTCAGAAAAAACATTTACAGAGGGGATCTGAGCAGGTTACCTTTCAAATGCCTTCAAGTTCATACACAGGTCAAATACCATGCAAGAAGTTACAAACACAAGAGAGAGAAGTCGCTGCTCTGGGGACCTTTCATGCAGATGATTTTAGGTCTAATGATTACTTATTTACTCTTCCTGAGACTCAAACATCTAAAATCTTACACAAAGCAAAAATGAGTAACTGTAGTCAACTAAGGGAGTGGCATTTGGGGTATATGCTTTAATGCTTATCTCTAGTCTAACTCTGTCTGAATTTTCACGTGAACAGTAAGTACCTTAATTCCTGAGTATGTTTTACAGAACAGATTTACTCTGCCCTTGCATCCCAGTTTTTAGTTCACAGAAGTTCACTGTATGTATTTATAAAACACATAGACATAGAAACATAAATGAATTTTAACAAATGTACAGAGGAAAAGAGAAATAGAAACATTAGATTATTTGGCCTACCTTGAAAGGAAAAACAAAGAGAAACATGATGTAAGTAGGTGTAATTAGCATTTGTAATTATTTCTGAAAAACCTCTTACATTTCAGGTGCAAGCGTAAAAAAAGCCTTTTGGATAAGAACATCTATATGACCTTTATGTCAGTAGGATAGCTACTGTGCCATTAGGGCAATGCATAGCACCTCCAATAATGAAAGGTCTCGCCATCTTTATGGTAGACCCAGGTTTCCTCCAGCCCACGATCCGAGCCTTTCAGTTGTGAATTCTTTCCAACATTGGCTTTATCACAGGGAGCCTGATATACAAACAGGGCAGCCTGGTTGACATATCTTTAATCAGAACTATTTTCCTCTGGTAGCCAAGGCATTCATCTTCCCAATTGTGAGCTGCTCACCATCCTTTTTGTAATTAACACACATAGAAGCTGTGCAAGTTGGAGGTATAACGCTCAGCTTCAAGGGCAAAACTGTTTTATTGCCCTCAGCATGAGAAATCTGTATACATGAAATGTGTCCCTTGTAAGTGAAATCCACACACACCCTATCTCTAAAGAGAAAAGTATTTCTTCTGTTCAAATAAAGCTGCAAAGGCAATCTCCAAACAAGCATTCAGTCGGATCAATAGCTAGAAATTGAATAGAACAATGTCTCATGCTGCTTTATAGAATTTTCAAAAGATTTGAACCACACAAACCCAATTTTTCAAGTTCCACCACTGGGATTTATAGTCTTGTTTTCTGACTCTAGGAGAAAAACAACAAAGAACATATTCACATACTAAAACTAAAAAAGTACTGTATGGTCAAATAATATCAGGGGTCTAAAACCCAGAAAAGCAAGGACATTCAAAGTTAGGCTCAGGTGTTTAGGTACACTGTAGAGATCTTCAGAGATGAAAAGGGATTTTATATGCCTGTCTTTTTAATGCCCAAGTGCAACAGATATAGATCACACTTACCAAGATCTGATAATGTATCTTTCAAAATGAAAATTAAGAGACACATATACTTGAAAACAGTCTTTCATGAATTTTAGGGCAATATTGTTTATTTATTTAATGAATTTTTTTCCCTTGAATATCAAGCTATTATAATCTTTCCCTATAGACAAGATGTCAATTACTTATTTTTCTATAGCACAAAACCAGGAAACATATTTTGAGTATTAACGCCTGGTCTACAAGATGTATCTTACTTCCGACTTTACCATTTATGGAGAAAAGTAAATTTGCTTCATTACATAGAAAGGAGCATCAAGAAGAAAAGGCATTTAAACTGTAATTCACACCAAAAAAATGAAATACCCCTTTTGAGTATTCTATTTTTCTTTGTGGAAAATAATTTCAAACCTGAAATTTATTTTTTTATTTGATTTGCTTTGGTTAGGAATACTATAGCCATGTGATCTGGGAGACTTATTCAATTCGTAAGACAAGATGACAACAGAAGTTGAAAGAGCAATTTCACACATACCCAGGAGTCCACAGTTTCTCCCAGGTCTGATGCAGTTTTGGTGTAATCTGTCTGGTTATGCAAAGTATCATGCTGTTTTCCATAGCAAACCCAGATGTTCCAGAGAGTACATAATTCCCACAACGTATCAGTTGTGCTGAAAAGAGATTTTCAGAAGAATAGGTAGGAATATGTGGTTAGCAGATTTGGATGCAACCGCATACAGGATTGCATACCTGCCCTAGCATTCTACTGTATATTTCTCTTTCATCTTCTGAAGCACTTTAAAGTAAACCAATTTTGCCTCCAAGGAACTCCAATCCTGTATGTTACTGGATCCAAAAAGAGTATAAGTACAGTATTCTTCTCAAAGAAATACTTCATATCCCTTTCTTTATCAAACATTTGCCAGCACCACAGGCAATCTCAGAGAAGATGAGTGAGAAATTTTACCTCCTTTGAAAAAATAGGGAAAATATTTATTTATAACAGATTATAAAGAAAAAAACAATGAAAGATTTAACATATTTAATAATCCAAGACAAAGGAAGTCATTCAGACAACAGAAGTATCCACAGAATTACACATCATCTAGACCTGATATAAAATCTCAACCTCTGATACAAGAAGCATACATACCAACCATGGCTTGGAGACTTTATTCTTCACCAGGAAAGATGCAGCTCAAGTATTTAGCAATAAACTACTGACTTGGTTAAAGAAATAAGTAGGACAAGACATATTATTATGAAGAATAAAGAGAAGAATTTGGAAAATGATAGGTTGGGATTAATACATTTAATTAATTTAAATGACTATGTCTTTTTTCCCTGCCTTTATATATAAATTTTTCAGGTTTTTCTGATACTTAAGCCTAAATGCAAAAAATCCAAATTATTTTGTTGCCAGTAACAACACAGGTTTAGGTTTTGTTTGGTTTCTTTTTCCCCACATAGTTTAACTTGTACTATATTTGTAGTCATTGCAAAAGCTCAGAAACACAATAATTTCTTGGCATCTTTTTTGCCTTGAATGTCTCAGGAGAGATTCTACATTTTATAGAAGATGTGAACAAATAAGTCGTCAGAAAACATGTCAAACTTGAAAGTCTCAGGCTCCAACAGTGGAAATAAGTACAACCTACTCTTGTCTCTTCTAATTAGGTCTATTGATTTATGTGTTTTGTTTTACTTGCATTTCATACAAGTATAAACAGATGAGAAAATAGTAAGGGAAAATAAAAAGAAAGCAAATAAAATGTTTTAGCATAAATAAAATACCTAGGAGAAATGAAATTCTTTGTTATGATGTAATGTAGTCTAATATATTTATTTCTAGCTTGTTTTACCTGAAGCCTTTACTCTTTAAATATTTCCAAGACAGCACACTTTTCTTTCAATTTGTCAAACAAATCTACATATATGTAAAAGCCCCTTCCTTTCCTCTTGCCTTCACCCCTCCATAACACTGCAGGAGACTTTGAACCTCATCTCTCCTACAGCTGCAATGACTGCAGACTCTGGACAGATCCTGGCAAAAAAGGGCTTGTGACTACCTCAGCTGCAGGAAAGTCACTGGAAGACTAGGCCAGTAAAGATAGGAGTTCAGGCAGGAATCATATTCTGTGAGCAGCCAGCAGATCTCTATTCAAGGGGCAGAAGAGATGGCAGGGAAGATGCTCTATGCCCAACTGTTAAAAAGGGCTTGTTATTGTCCTACCATCCATCTTCTTTTTCTTCCTCTCCTTTTCTCAGTGCCTTCTAACCCAGAATACTGAGAAGCATCATTCTCTATGCCTCTCCTCTCCATCCCTTAATTTTTATCCTACCTGCCCTTTGTGAAGGAAGTACTATCGGCTTCAAGATCTTCGAGGTGATCCATCGAAAATAACTCTCTTTCTTGATCGATGCACTACTTACTATACTCATAAGAGATGTTGTACCTCTGCTTGCCTGAAGGTAACTAGGGTCAATTTTCTCTAATGAAAGACTTGCTTTATGTCCTGAAGAAGGTGCCACCTGAAAGTGATAAGCCAAAGGTCCTGCTGAAATTTTAGACTTCAGTGAGTGAACCCAACTGACATTCAGGTATGTTATACTTGCCTATTGAAGAGTTAATCACAAGTCAGTAGGACAGAATTTTTATCTGTTCTAATTATTCTTAGATGATGCAATTTAAATAAACAGGAAGTCAAGAAACAAGTTCCAGAGTTTCTGCTGTAGAAAAGTCTTATTTCATGGTCTGATGAGTAATCAAATTTTCTAGCTTGAGTTCATTTAAGGATACGTATCAGTCATTCAGAGACTCATGCCAACTTTAGTAAATCTTTCTCAAAGACATAGACTTTTGTAACACATGCAAGAAAAAACCTACAAAGTTATTCAGATGGTCATCAATATTTTGTTCTTAATACTCTTTTAAAATTAAATGCAACATACTACCTAACTTTTGACTTCTCAAAATCTAACAGAAATATTTGTAAGTTAAATGACAGATAGCTAGAACTGAATTGACTTCTAGAACCAGAGCTCTCCTCCCTTGGTACATATATATGAAAATGGAGTGCACTTATGAATGTCAAACTCTGCTTTCTTCCAGAAGTACAATACGTTTTTCTGGAAGTAAAATCAATACTATAAATCAATACCTTTGCAAAGCATACAGCTGCAATAGTAAGGCATTGCTATCTTCAAGTTGTAATGCAATGATTTGAAAATATTTCTAAACTTTCATTTCTGAACTAAAATACTGGTTTTTTACTGCTGTATTTTTTTAGAGATCTAAGGGTCTATGTATGTAAGCCCTGCTCCAGCATATCAAACATTAGATATCCGGTAATGTTGGAGTACAATCACCAAAATAATGACAACAAATTTCCATTTCCACTTTCTTCCAACAAAGTTTCTTAGCTTTTAGTCTGAAAATGCAGTGTAGTATTTCATTCTTCAGTTACTAATTTAGAACTGGAAATTTTACTTTTTCTCTCATTAACATATAAGATTATTTGAACACAATCCCTAATTAACACACTCATTTCACCATGACAGACTTTGATTATTTTCAGTTATTCCTGCTACAAGCTTCTAGGCACTACAGCTGTGTAGAGCATATATTTTCTCATTAAGACAGTGGTGATACAACTAACATTTAAACGTGTGAATAAGTAATTCATCATGAGTACAGGGATTAGTTATCTGGCTAAAAACTCATGAATACATAGGAAAACAGTGATTACCTAAAAAGATACTTTGCAGGTTTCTAATGTAAGTGTGTATGTTCACAAATTACTTGGAATAATATGAAATAGAGCTTGTTCCCTTGAGATGCAAAGTTGCTGTTCCATAAATTGTTTCAGTACTGTGTTTATTATCACTTTTTTTGAGGAGGTTGGGTGATTCTCTGTCAAAACTTGTCAAATGTTCATTATAGTTGCATCTATTACTGCCAGCAAAAGTGTATCTCATATCTCTAAATGACATTTATATTCCAGGAGTTTACTATGTCAGACTAAAACTCCTTGTTTCAGCAAAGCAGGTAAACAAACTTTCCAAAGTCTAAATCCCTTATCTTTTAACATCTGTAAAGCAGCTTCCATAAATACCACTGCTTACTACAACTAAAATTTAACTCAAAGTTGAAACATATGAATTTTGTAACATCTGTAACCACATGCATAAATGATGATTTAGATTATATGTTATGAGTGGATTTTGACTGGGAAATACGAGATCTGACTGAAAGGTTAAGCCCAACCTACAAGGGAGTTTCAAGAAATAAGACTGGAACTGAATTCAAGGTGAACCAAACCCAAGAACAAGAAATATCAAGAATAGTCAGTTGTCATTCTGAGAGTTAAATAAGAACAAGTGGTGTACCAGTGTCAAAGTAAAAGAAGGGAGCAGTCAGAAGCTGAAGTCAGAAGTCCATACATGTTCATGGTGTTTACTGCGAGGAACAAGCCAAAAGAGGAGCAGGCAGTAAGCTCCTATGTACAAAAACCCCTTGGATGGTTGTGTGAGAGCAGTGAATCAGTTCAGAGAATCAGAGACAAGAAACCATGAGCTATGACAAAATGGAGGATTAGGAACCTGATAATTTTGGGGAGCCCGTTTTTTGTTTGGGGTGTTTTTGTTGTTTTCTGGGGGGTTGGGTGTTCAGGGTTTTTGTTTGTTTGGTTGGTTTTTTGGGAACCTGGTACTTTTGTAAATTCCAGTCATAAGCCTGGAATGAGCACATAAGCAAGATCAATAAGATTTTCCTTTTTTTTTTTTTTTTTTTTTTTTTAATTTTTAAGGAGTTCAATCTTTCTTATCCCTTTGGTTTCCACCTCTTGCTCTGAACCCGCTCTGTCCCAAGACTGCAGCTCTCTGTTAGCTGCTCCAGTGAAGCTCAGCCTTCAGGTGGAAGCAGCAGTGACATAAGTGATCTCACTACCAGCACAAATCAGTACAATATCTCTAATGCTCCTAATTCCTGACTGCATTGTGTATTGAAGAATATCTGTGATGTATCAAATCTGAAACCAGCATTCCATAGCATAACTACTATGTATAAGCTGATCTGTGCTGCAGTCCATATATGCTCTCTTATCTCATGGCAAGTGCAAGGTAATTTTTTAAAACTTGTTTCTTGTGGGGTAAGCTAAGTCACCTTGTTTTTTTGATGGCTGGGAACATGCAGTCACCTCAGTACTGCTTCTGTGTGGTAACTTGTGATTTGATGGTAACTGATCAAGTGCATGACCTCATAGTTAACATCAGACAAACATGAGTAAAAGCACTATGCCAAAATACAAACACCTAATACCATTGTTGCCCTAAATGGATCACAAATGTGTTAAACTGATCAATATTCATTTATTTTGTGCACTTCACTGCAAAACTGACAGCAATTTTGGTTGTACAAATGCAGCAACACTGAGTAAGAAAATGGGACATACATAATATTTCTGCTCTCACAGTAATAAGACATCTGAAGTTGGTAGAACTGTCTACTGTTCAAATTACACATAAATTACCTCTTTCCAAATATTTGACAGGAATATACCTTTGAAATGTTTTTGCAGCAAACCTTTCAACAACAATTTGAGGCACAATTTACAGTTGAATGAAATTGACTGTTTTAAGTGAAAAGAAGAAATTGGACAGTAAGTGGCTGCTCAGGACTCTCAGCCAATGTCTTCTGTTAGGATACATAGGATTACACTTACATTTATTTCCCCTGGAATCTCTATTTTATTTGTGACAGCAACCAAAATATGTTTGCAAAGGATTAAAAATGCTTTTCAAGGTTACTGCAGAAATTAGAGTGTGTCAGAAGATGGTGCTGTTAGGCCATTTTTATCTAAGAAAAATATTTTAATTACAAAAATAAGTTTAATCTGTGTGGAAGCCCCAAATTGTTGATTGGTTTAAAATATGATAATTTTTAATAAGTAAATTATTTTGCATTCTGTTAAGGCAGAGCTTTGACCTTGAACTACTTAGCTAAGTGTGTACTGAAGCACTTTCTGAAATCTAGTCTCAATAACACAGGACTGACTTTTTTTTTCTGTCAAAATAAATAAAACTGTCAGGTGCAGAAGTATTCTACATAAATGTGGGACAATGTGCATAACTTCATACATTACAATTTTTTTCCAGTTATTGGATTTATTATAGGTATACCTATTAATGATTGCATGTTAGCAGTGAACTGAACGCAGGGACTGCAAGGCCAAGGTCATACAGTTACATTAAACACTCAAAGAGCTAAGCATTGTAGAGAGCATACTAGGGGAAAACAACTAGGGAAAATTGCCATTGCCACCTAAATCTGAATGTTAAAAATTGTTCTTATGTAAGAAATTTACATTTGGCTCTCTCATGTTGAAAGTATGCTCTTACTGTATCTCCGCCCATTCTCAACTGATATTTACTCTATATGAATACTTACAAAAAATATGTAATTTAATCTCCAATCTTTTTTTCTTTGCTATTTGACTGACATTTAAGGATCACTATTTTTTGTAGCAGATTTCAATAAAGAAAGGGGAAACTTGCTCAAGTACTGTAGGATGGATATTTATAGCTTTTTCTTCTAATGAAGCACTTGAAACTTATTTTCGATTTCCTTGCTGAACTAAACCACTATCTTTAAGCTGAACCTCAGCCACCTACAGTCCAAATAAACTAAGTATTCACATTAATTGTCTGATATTGTTGATGGTAAGTGAATGTCAGTAAAGCTGACTGTAAGACCAGATTGGAGGGAAAATGTGTTTAAGAGACTCCTGCCTCAGAGAGTGGTTAGTGGGCATTTAGGGAAGGAAGCACAAGAACAAAGCAAATATGGTCTGGTTCTTTTCCATGGGTCTCTGCAGCCTGCAGTTTACAGGTTAATCTGAACACTTGACTCATTTGCTCTCTTGGCTCAGCCTCTTGGAAAGTTGTTCAGTATTGGAAAAGAAATAAAATGACAATGAAGATCACTTATAGAACTAAGCAGAGTCTTCTTTCCTTCCTGTTGGAATAGAGGCTTTGAAAATTATATTTAAGACGCTACAGAATACTGGCAAGTAACAAGGTAGAGGTATACTATCTTAAGATGATGTCTCTCTCAAAATTGTATTTTGTTCTTTATCATTCTCATTTGAGCCTATCTCTCTGCAACCTGATCTTATTTAAAAAAAAATGAAAAAGAAAAAGGCAAAAAAAGCACTAAGCAACATGGACCCATGCTAGGACTTACCAGTAGGTCTTTGTGTGAACATCTGGTGCCTTGAAATACTTTGCATCACATTACCAGCAAGGCCTTTAGTTTTGAAAAAACAAGAACAAGGAGGCTAGAGAGTCCAAAGTGAAAAGACCAGACAGAGCAAGAAGAGTATGAGGGACCATTACACATGGTATCCACACTTCCTTCAAACCAAGAATTGTGACATGACAAAGGAAGAACAATCAGAGCTTCGCCCAGGTGCTTTGCCCCAAACCTGTTCTTGACATCACCCTATATTTCTCTTTAGAGAACCTCCTCTCTCACCCTGTCCTTCCCTCAATAAAATGACATATGCCACAGTGATTTGTTTCACTTGTCCATTTAGATCCTAAACTATTTAAAATGAAGAAGTTCCTAGTCACTCTTCTGCAGAGTGCCTGGGAACATGGCACTGACCTTGGCTGCTCCTTAGGAAATGCTGTGAAGAGTACAATTAATATCTCCTCCAGGGGTTTTCTTCACTTGGAAGTCACACCAAGATAAACCACAACCTTGAGAAGTCCCTTAGGGGTGTTTCCTAATTGAATGTAATTGTCAAGTGAAAGCAAATCCTATGAGAGATTTCAACATCAACACAGCACCTTCAACTGCTTAGTCACTCTGACAAAGTGTTGATCTTCCTTCCCATGGTATTACAAGCCATGAAATATAACAGTTAGAACAGCAGGATATTACTTCTGCTTCTCGCATTTGTTCATCATGTATTATTGAGGAAAATAATGTGTATTTTCCAAAGCTTCTTCACTTGTTTTAAAGGAAATAATAACTGTGACCTACCATGCAGGGGAACTGAAGGACACAATTCAAACTTTAAAAAAATGCTGAGATAAGAGATGCCAAAGAAGTTCAAGTATTTATTATGAGAATTTGCAGCAAATAGCATTTTTCAGAATTACAGAAGCTCCTTACTTGGCATATGGTTGGCAGAAAGCTAGACATTACATTTTCCATAAATTTAGTTTATACACACACACAACATTTTATCCATATTCTTTTGCTCATAGGCTTTTCTGATCAAGTTACCAACCTAATAGTTAGAATTTACAGATTTTTTTAATGGTGTCACCTGTATTCTGAAGAGCAACGCTGGAGGCCTGTCCTTTTTGTATTAACAGGTATAAATGGCAATATCAAAAAGAATGTAAAAAAAAAATTTAAAAATCACATTTTGCAGTCTTTGGACTCTGCCTGCCGTGCAACCCACGTTCTTGACCTACTGAAAGCTAATGACAGAGTTAGGACTTAATACTCCACCAGTCATGCAGGTCATCTGTCAGACTGAAAGGATGGGCTCTCACATTAAAAAAGAAAGGGGAGGAGGGAAATAAAATAGCTAATAACACATAAGGCTTGTTATATTAACTTTTGCCAAATCCAAAAATGAAAGCAAACTAAGACTAAAACTAGTGGCCCACAGCATAGGGAATTTAAGTAACTCAGAAGAAGCTAAGGCTCTCTGCACTTAATGAAAAAGCCACTGACCTTGAAGAGTGATCCAAGGGACCTAATTTAGAACTACTGGAAAAACAGAAAGGTTATGAGGCAAATAACATATTTCTTCCGTAACAGGACTTCTGAATGCTGCTCTGGCTGAATGTAGCAATTTGTAATATGGAATGGCACACACACACACACACCAAAAAAAAAAAAAAAAAAAAAAAAGAGGCAGCAAGTAAAAAAGTGAAATAATTTTACATTCTGTGACTTTACATCAAGTTGTCTTCGTGTATTGAGCGTGTTGACATTAGCAGAGGACACACTGAAGACACTTAAAACATCTCAAAATTACATCTAGGATAAAAGAAAAGTCTTTTCCCCATCCCACAGACTGGGTGAGATCTGTTATATAAGTACATCACGTATGTACTTACATCAATAAAAAGAGCAACAGAGATTGACAGAAATACATTTAAAGTACAAGTGAAAAGCATACATATCCTTTGTAGGTTTTATTATATTGTTTTATTATGTTACATTTTTTAAATATCAAAAGTCAGTATAATATATCTTAATTAGTGAGCTAGAACACTTTGCTTTCACTTGTTGCAGCAAAAGGATTCATTCATTTAGCTTAAAGCTCTCTGTGTTTAAGCCCACATATGATTCAACATAGGTCGGCTTTGTGTCATGAAAATGTAGTGCAGTAATTCAGTTCTATTAGTTTATCACATTATTAAGATACTCCGTCTGACATTAGTGAAGAAAAATCATGCTAATATATAAGCAAGCTTTCTCTTACTCTTGCTTATTTCCTTTCTTCTAAGCATTTGGATATACTGGGACAACAAAGAATTAAGGTAATAGACATAAACCAAGAATTACACTTTTCTTTATGGGAGGACCCTCTAATGACCACTGACAGCAAGGTTGGAGGCAGGATGGATTCCTTTCCCCTTGCCTTGCTGATTATTTTTTGTCATTATTTCTGATAATTATTGAGACTAATGAAGCACATCTCCCTGGCTGATAGCTCTGAAATGGAAAGACTATTGCATATCATCTATAACCTGCTTTTAAACACAGTAACCTTGACTAACTGCTCTGGCAGAAGAAAAAGAAAAAAAGTTTCCTGTCTGTGTTACAGCAGAGCGCTGTGCTCTGGAGATGTCCCACTCCTGTGTGAACAGTGTTCACCACGCTTCCTAGTCCTCCCAGACAGGTCTGAATGGGAGCAATGGTGACCAGTTCAGGGCTGGGAAGCAGAAGGGGGCGTAGACAAGTGCCTCAACACAAACCAACACCTTTTATACTGGAAGTCTGTATCTCTGACGTGCATCAGCTGCAAGAAGAAAAAAGACTGAAATGATACCATTATTTATTGTTATTCATAAGTCATTCAGCAGCTGCAAATACACAGGGTTAAGTATTAGTGAATGTGTGCTGACCTTTCACATAAATATCTCTTCTTTGCTCTTGTGCTTCATCTTCGCTGCAGCTTAATGTTTTTTGAGAGGCTTTTCTTTTGTGCTGAAAGTACATTCTGGGTCTGATAATTTACTACAGAAGCCTGGATACTGCAAAGTACCCTTAAATTAGCCTCAATCATAAGAATACTGATTTCATTTAGAACAATGAAATATTTCTTTCTAACTTACTCCTGTCCCTTAAAAATTTCTTCTTTTCTCCTTCTACCAAACCCCTTCTATTCAAAGAGCTCTTGGGGAAGCTCAAACTCAAACCTTTATATTAGAAGAGTGAGAAGCAGTAGTTTAATATGGCAGACCTAAAAATCTTTGTGTTTTAAATATATATAAGAGTGAATATAATGTTGTGGTACATTGCAATCAGGTCTTTTTTTCAATTAAGACCTTTCAACAAGTTTCTCAACACTGGTGCTGGCTTTGAACTTTATGATTCTCTGAATCTTCATTGTTATGAGTCAAAAGAGTGTATAGTAAATCAAGCAACTGGGAGATTTGCTTCAAAAGGCAGTGCTGCGTAAACCAAAATGCCCATGCAGATGCAGCCAGATTTTTGAGGACATTCCAGTCCATCAGACATTTATGCTTAAAATGGTATAAATCAATAAACATACTTCATTCGATAGGATTGTCCTTGTATGAAGTTGCAGAAGAATATACTTACTGGATCCTAGATTTTGTCTGGAATCAGTGGTGTTCAATATGAATAAAATCAAGTAACACAAAGTAAGACCATGTATGGCATAGTTTTGATAGTATGTGGCAGACTATTTCCCTTGGCAACTTCTCATACCAATAACAATACTCATACCAAAACTAATCTATTCTGTTTTGAGTTGTACATGCTACAATGGGTATAGTTTTACATTCTCACATCTCAGACCTCTCTCTGAAGTCAGAGAGGAACATGAGTGGGATGGCAAGGTATGTCACGTACCTCCTAGTTGGTAAGCAGTCAAACTAAGGAAAGAGATGCTCAGAGAATAGGGAAGATCAGGTTCAAATGTATAGCTAATTACTGCCAGGAAAGAGAAGTCAGTAAACATCATATATTTGGTTTTATATTTGCTAACTTGGAGTTCCCATACTATGCAGAATCAGTTGCAGTTCAACAGTGAAGAAGTCCAAAGACCATGATGAACCTGGACAGACAAAGACAGAAAACTCTTTTCTCCAGAAAAAGGCATCTGTCTTTCTGAGGGAGTTAAGCAGAAAGCAATAAAAAATTTGACTTTGCTTGTCCTATAATATCTCTTTCCATTACAAGCCAGTCACTTGTTTCTTGATGATACATAGTATGTCGAGTGCCAGCACAGTCTACACTTTCTAAGCAAAAATTCCCAACAAATCCGATATGCTGCTTGCCAATAAATTGCAAGGAAAATATTTTGCCAAAAAAAAAATCTATAGTACAAACAAGACTGAATATTATCACCTTCATACTTTTTTGTCCCAATTTTGAGCAGTGGCTGACATTTATACTAAGTACAAAATGATCAGATACAGCATGGGGAAAACAGCCTGATTATATTTTTATAGAGATTTCTGTATGTTACCCTTCCCATTTATTTCTCAATCTTGTCAATTCATTAAAAAAGTATGCAGACACCCATCTTCCAATAGTATTTGGGCCACTGGGGGGTATATGACAGTTTTGATGAAAATTAATTGAAGTTGAAGCTATTAACACACGTTTGGATTGACTTTTCTTATCTTAGACCACAGCTACTTGAGCACATTAATTACATAGTTGATCTTTCTGAGTAGAGGAGGGAAAACAGAGGTGTTCATTCAACACTATATACCTTGTACACTGTCCATTCAGGAATGTATTATTGAATGTTAATTATCATGAAAGGGAAAGCCTACTCTGCTCAAGAGAGGTCATATTTTCAAATACGGTACATGTTCTGCTTTTGTCAAGCAAAAGAAATTATTTCAGAAATACAAAGGCAACCAAATGCAAGACTGACAAAGATTAGCAAACATAACAATTAATAATTGCATTACACTGTAACAACAATAAATCCTTCTATAAAATACAGAAACAATTACAAGACACACAAATCATTAGTAGACTATTTAGATTTATGAGAAAAACTGCCTCTCAATAAGAAAAAGCAAGCAATGTGCAAAACAACCTACAAAGCAAATTCCCAAACATTGCTCTTGAGAGAGTTTGGGAACACTGACTTTGAAAAAAACAATCGCAAATCTTGGAACTCATAGCAGATGTCATCCCTTTGAATACCAGTTGTTTATATGCGACCAACTGACTTGAACATTGTTTCATGTTTCATGGCTATATATTAGCACTATATAAAAGCATAAAGTTCACCTTGAGAAAAAAAAACCCAAAACAAAACACAGGTCTTGTAAAACAAGATAATAGAGCAGAATATCAGTACAGAAGTAGGATAGAATAATACTGATAAAAGCATAAAGTATGAAAATATGACAAAAATTTGTCTTTTTTAACTAGAATATAATTAACTATTCTGCTACTTGATTACTTTTGATAGAAAAGGTAGTAATAGTCAATCTTCTTGAATTCACTATTATAGTTTCCAAATCATACCTCTCATCTTTCTCCCTTGTTGTCCCAAAATGTCTTTACACACTTATGCTGTAGATCACATTTCTCTCATACATCTACAGCTACCTCTGTCACCAAAAATCACAAAAATCACTATAATCAATACTTTGGTTCAAACATTCCATAAACAGTACCACAGACAGCAGAGCAATAAAACAAGTGTACTTTTTTCAGTTCATAATTTTGTCCCCATGGGACAAAATGTGTAAGTTATATATGTTATTTGTATATACATATAGATTACATATCTATACACACTTATTTAAGTTATACTGCACAGTTTAAGAGATTACCCTCTTCAGCTTTGTTATACCTTGGTTATAACCTTCCTATTCTGTATAATTATTATGAATTATCATTTTTACTGATATGTCCTTTTCTTTTATTTATATTAAAATTCCAGATAGGTAGGAACCTAAGAGCAAGGAAAGATCCTAACACGACAACAGCTCTCCTCAGCTATAAAATTAAAAATACCCCAAACAACAAACCCCTAATTGGGTTAGGTGCAGAATTTTGGAGTCTTTACAGACACATAGAAGGCTGTGTAATAGCCTAGCTATTTAATCTGTAAAACATCCAATGGAAGATGCTACATTTACTAAACTTCCATTCCTTGTTATTCTTCAGTTTACTTTGGTGAAGGAAAAAAACCCAAACAAAAGGGAAAATCTTTTAAGGTATAAGGTAGATTGGCTGGAAGAGGTTTACATGAATCTCAACTTAGTAGTAGAAATAGTTAATACAGCTGAATATGTCAGGTTTGATCCTAAACCCCACTTTTTCATCTGAAGGAGCATACAATGAATTTCTCTTTCAAACATCGTTTCCAGCGATTTCTTACACAGAAGACAGAATGGCTTAATTGAAGACTCTGGTCAGCAGCAAGTGATGTGGTACTGCCAGGGCCATCAATGGTGTGGCATTATGCTCAGATAGTTTCCCACAGGCTACTCATGAATCTAAATATCCCAGTGATGGTAGCAAACATCTATCATGTATTTGGTTATTGTCTCTCTAAAGAAATATCTACCCTCAAAGCATTTGTTGGCTGAATTACATGAAAATCTACAAACTAAAGAGGAATAGTTGATTTTCAATTATGTTCAAAACCAAGTTAATACGTATCAACCACTGAATGAAGCCTGTCGTATGCCACCAAAGAATAACTTCTCCCCTCTCTTTGATTTCCAGCAGAGTAAACCCTTTTTTTGTGTGTGATACTGTAGGAGGGAAATCTGGACCATACATTCAGGTCCATTCATCAACTTTCTTTTAGTAAGTTTTATATGCGGTAACAAGAGAAATGTAGCAAACCTCCAAAGCACACAGGCCAACTGATTATTTACCACAGAGAACAAATGCACAGCATTCAGTGGTAAAAGCAGTAGCTTTCTACTATATAACAGGAGTATTTGATCAGAAGTACTGAACAGAAACACAGAGCTATAAGTGTGAGGAGAAAATTCTTTTCAAATTCATTCCTGATTAACTGAAGCTGTTAAATAAATTGTTAAAACTTGGAGTATGGACAGGACAAGAGCTTACTCAGCAACTGAATGATTACCAAAATTCTGCAGATCTAGAAAGGAAAAAGATAACGACTAATGTATTTTAGCTTGTTATCTTTTGTGTGCAGACTAACTTGAGAGAAAAAAAAAACCAAACACCTAGAAATAATATATTACAAACTAATCTGAAAGCACCTATGTGCCTTCATTGCAAGTGGATTATTTTTGAAGTTCTACCATGACAGCTATACAGACAGGTGGATACAAGGAAAATGAACTGAACATATACGGAACAAACAGATATTTCTCAATTTAGAATATTCCACTGTTACTGTCTTGAAATAGGGAGTGCAATGTATAGTGAAATCAAATGCAATACCAGCTCATGGAAGATGTCCACGTATACGTTAGAGGAATTCCCTGCTGAACAAAGCTGAACGCTGAACGTACAAATAACTTAGGCAGCAATGAGCTTGGCAAAAAAGATAAAAGCAAAAAGTGTTGCAAGAAAACAGGAAGCTCTGAAAGTTAGATACTTACAGCTAGATATCCAAAGTCCATAAAATAATACAAACATGAAAAATCTTTGTAGAAGCCCTTTCCCACTCGGGAGTGTGAAAAGTTGTCCAAGCTTGGGAGTCTTCATGATATGGGATAAGGTTTATTAGCAAGAATACCTGAGGAGGCAGAATCCTAAGATTATATAGAAAAAAAGGGTAAGAATAAGGCGAGGTGTATCAGTATTTTGCAAGGAGATGTTAATGACCACTTGAAAACAAGGAAAAATGACAGAAATGCACACTGAAAAATAAGTGGAGATAGCATTGTTCTCATACTGTAAAGTGTATTTAATACCAAAATAAAAAAAATCAATTACCTAAAAATCTTACCTGAGGAATAGCTGCATTCAGGTTAACTTAAGCCTTTTAGTGCCATACAGAATGTCAGGAAAAGACAAGGGTTATTGAAGGAAGAAATTACTAATGTGACTTATGGTTTGATTATTAGCAAGGGACTTGTTAATTAATAGGATATATAGAAAATATTCTTATTAGAAAATGAAAACCATCTTTCTTTAGATAATCTGTTGATTTAAAAGACATAGCTAGAGAGAAGTTGACAGAAGCTTTTAAATTTTCAAACTTTGCAAGGATGAGAAATTTTTTTAAATGAGGTAGCTTTCCCTTTAAACTGTAAATCAAAACTTTTATTAGGTGTTTCAAATATCTGTCCTAATCTTTGTCACTGTTTCTAACAAATTCTGAGATGTGCCAGTTCCACTGAATATTTGCTTAGGGTGAGAATCAAGGCCTGAAGTTAGATCATGGGTATTTGGTGTTTCTACTTATTAGCTCATTCTAACTCATTCACATTCTGTGTAAGCCCGATTTTGTATTTTCCCATTGAAAAAACAAATGTCCAGATCTCAAGGAATATATGCCTTCTAAATCAGCTTTTGGATGCTAGCTTAAAAATAATTTTGGCTTCTTAATTGCACTTCCCAAATTCCCCCATTACTGGTTTTCACACTGCGTAATCAACATTTGTGATCAAATTCCTGCTCAGACTTAGAGCAGCAAGTTAACCAAGTCTGGAGACAAAAAGTTTAAGATCAGTTCACCACTGAGGTTTAAAATAAACAAAAAATGGCAGAATCCATTTTTTTAAAAAAAATTCAGAAATCATGTTGTGCCATTTGCTATAATACCTCAACAGTAAACAAACAAGTTAACTGTTAATTTACTTCAGTCTTTTGCTTGGTTCACTTGCAGATTCAGCTATATTAGTACTTGAAAACTGTACTATCCCTATTCCAAGTCTAATTCCTTTCTTCTGTCTGATGGAAATATTGCCAGAAGGGAATATTCAAATACCTAGCCACTGTCATATATAAGATGTCTGGAGTAGAAATCACGCAGCATTTTTACTGTTGAAGTACATAAAAGATGTGATTACTGCCCTGAGAAGTTTGAAGTAAAATTCATGTAAACAAGGAGCACAGGAACAAAACAGGCAAAGATACTTCTGTACTGAGACTTCTGTCTGTAGATGGTTAAGCAAGAGAATTAGGTTTAAAGAGGGACTAAAAATAGATTCTCACAATTATCATTACTTAAATATGGCCTTTAACTGCTTCTACTTGCCAAAAGACGCCATTTCTTTTAATTCATTTCTGTATCACTGTGTACTCCCAAATATATCTTTCCTTCCTTAGAAAAATATCTCACAATAATAAGGAGACCTTTTCACAGATCCTGCAAAGTTAATTGAAGCAAGGTAAGTACTAAAGTTAATTGAAGCAAAGAAAGCTCAGTACCAAGGTGAAGTCATCTTCACTTAGGGTTCATATTTAGTAGGCAGTCAACCTAACAACACTACTAAAGGGAATAAAATTTGGTGTGTCAGATTTAATGATACAGAAAGTAGAGAGATGGTATTAAAATGCAGTACAGGTACATAGTCTGAGAGAGTTTATGAGCCTTAGGTTTTATTACTTATATTCACCTATATGATCAGATGCTGTATATTATAATGCAATATTCAGATGTTCAGAGCAAGGTTGTGACACCGCTGTATAAACCTTGTAATGTAAAAGGATTTAGTCTCTACAAGGTAAGTCTTCATACACATTGTTTTATGAAACATAACCTTTTATATTGAATGAAATCTAAAAAAACAAGATCACGACTGCCTTTACAAACTGATTTGGCTTTTGTCTTTTAATTTTTAGATTTGTCTGAAAATGTAAATCTGGCATAGTCAACTCACTCCGTAGCCCTTTCCTAAATCAAAAATTTCTTGTTTTTCTATTCTTATTCTTACTCATATAGTTCTCTTTCCTCTCTGCTTCAAGTATTACACATCTGGTCATCTCTTCTTTCCCCTCTCCATATTACAAATTAAGCTTTATTAATAGGCTTGATTTCTATAGATTCTACCCCCTTTTTTTCAAACCAAATCTCTGCACTTCTTTAGGCTTGACATACTGCATTTATTTAAAGAATAATTAATGTGGACCATCTTGAAATTGCTGCATTTTCAGAGTCTATTAAAAGCCCTTAAGTTATTTTACTTTTAATATCTTCAGATACTTGATTAAATAGTAAAGAATGAAATGTCTCTTCTCATATACTGAAATGATAGACTTCAGATTAGTAAAAGCAAAGAATGCCAAATTTCATCTTCATTATATTACAGCATTTAGGACTGCATTTTCTCTGTAACAATGAGATAATCCATTTGCTGCTGGAATTTTTGGTATTCTGCAGAAAAGTAAACAACAAAAAGGACAGACTCAGCCTCTCAATGTAAGAAATGACGAAATAAATATATCATAGTACATGAACTAGATTAACTGTCATAGATTAATGAGCAAAATCGGAATAACAAATCATGAAAAACCAAACTGGAAGATATAGGGGTTTTAACTGTTCTTAATAGAGGAAAAGTTATTTAAACACACATGTAAGTAATTTCTTTTCTTTCATTTTCTTTTCTCACATGAGTAAGTTAGTGCTCTTCCCCCAGTTTTTGATGCTCTAAGAGAATGATGTCTGGATAATTTGGCTCAGAGTCAGGATATGCTACACTACAGCGCAAGTGAATTTACCTTCCTTCTGACCTTTGCAGGTGCAATATCTTCCTTACGACATCACTCCAGCCTGCTCCTTCTCTACAGCTCAACAATCAATAGTTTTTCCCATCCCATGACAGCATAAATATTGCGTAATTGCTACAAATCTCTTTTTCTGATGATGGAAATTGAGTCATCCTACTACACAAAAGGCCCTAATAGGACCAATCCTGGGGTCAAAAATTTCCCTCGTGAAGCATTTTCTAGGTGTCAGCCAAATGAACATCAAGTAGGTTTGGCCTTCAAGGATTCTTGGGAAAAAAAAAGAAGTGAGATCCCTGGTGAAAATTACAGGGGTTGATAGGTTCACCTTTAATGTGCACATATTTTGAAAATGCAGACAGTTTTATCATTGGGAAAAAAAGTTGGGGGGGGCAGGAGGAGACAGGGAGATTTGGACTGTCATGACCAAGGGCAGGAATTTCAGAATAGGCCAGAATTCTCTTTAAGTCTATAGACCACCTACCTCTGAGCTGGCTGCTGACTGGGAATTTCCAGAAATTAAATGAAGGATGATAATTTTATTAGGTGCCAAATTAAAGTAAAAGCAAATGAGCAAAACACAGTCTGTATATTTTCAAAAGTGTACAAAGCAAGTATTACACCCGAGGTGTACACTTTTGCATCCTTACATTCCTTTGTAAGCTGTATCTTTAGCTAAGCCATGAAAAGAGATACTGAACATATTTAAAAAACAAGTAAATAATTATTAAAAGTTCTACTTTTATCTTTGGCTTAATTTAATGGTGCTTTTTAACTTATTTGCCAGTTCACACAGCAGTTCCTCCATTGCTTTGTATATATTATTGTTGACATGTATAGATGCATAACTATTCCTAAAGCAAACTCTATCTGAACAAAGTTCTTTTCAACATTATTAATTTTCTCTTATCTTTTAGATCCAATGCTTAGATCTTTCATCATGCATAGTTATGTCTATAGGTATTCAATAACAATATGCAAATTGTTCAAAACCCTTTTTTTTTTTTTTCCCCAGCAAACTAAAATTGATTGTTTCATGTCAAGCTGAATGAAAATCACATCTGGGAAAAAGACAACTTTCAAGAAACCCCAAATAAAGAAATTATGAACCACTATAATCTCATGATGTTAAAGCCTGAAAGGTACTCAACTACATAGTAATGGGAGCTGCGTGAGTACTGAGGAACTATATAGAGACACATACCAGCAGTCACTATAACCCGCAATGATAACAGGAGTGAAAACTACTCTTCAAGGTAACAATGTCTTGAGAAGGTCAAGATACCTCATTCTCTCAGAACAACTTCTCACTTTGGAGAATTTTTTTAATATGCATATTTGAATTGTGGAATATGAGATAAATTATTTTTCTATTTCTGAAACAACATAGTTTTCAGCCTTTTTTCAGGTGAATGACCGTTGAAACATAATATGTGAAACCTCTGATTTAACAAAAAGAAAAAGACAAATACCTATGTGTAAAAATACATTGTGGTCAATATCTACACTACTCATTCCCAGGTTTGTATTTAACCTTTGAAAGAATTAAGCATTTAGATACTGTACTAAAACCCAACCACTCTATACAAGTATTAGAATGTATGTCTGTATTGTGATTATGAATTCTTTACTATGAATTTATATTCTCTGAAATTTCAACATTGTTATTGATCAACTTGTTTTCATAACTTTTATTTGTGATTAAGAGAATTTGTGTGCAACTGTAATATCTTGATACATACTTAGGCTCAATCAAAAGTGCAAAAGCATTAACAAATTAATTAATAATTAACTAATACATATTCACTGATTATTAAAACTTCAGTTTTCAAATTGCAGCAAAGAAACAAAGCTGAGCAGCCGCTTAGTAAAATCCAAATATGCAAGTGTGAGGCACTTTTCCTCCTTTTCTTGCATGCCCTACTTTTACGAAGATGCAGTAAACTTCAACACATTCAAAATACCCTAACTTCCCTTTCTATTTTCCTGTTCTGTCATCCATATATAAATCTCAGAGGGAAAATCAGCTGATGATCTGTATCTCCAAGCTAGCATTCAATTACTCTCTTCCCTCTAGATCAGTTGTCAGGAGCTATGCAGTGATAGAAGCACTCCTGCAGTGCACATCTGAAAAAGTTCTTCAAACACTGATCAAAACACAGTTTACAGGCAGCTTCTCACAGTCCTGCTTGTGTGATCTAAAACCATGACACAGGTGCACAGAGCAGCTTTTACCCATAATGTCCATTCCTTATTATTACAGCATTTTTCTTCAATTCTTAATATGATCACTCAGTTTCATTCCCTTCATAGGTAAAGTGGTTTTACTTTATAGTAAAATATAGTATCTTGCTTTTAACTGTTGCTTTTTATGAGGAAAACTGACCTTATTAAAAAAAACAACCACAAATGAAGACCCTAAGGCTGCTGAAATGAAATAAAAGTAGTTTCTCTGAAACAATAGCACAATTTATGTACTGAATTTCTGACATTTCTGTTTAGAAACCAGCTTCACTCGCCTGGCAGAGATACAGTGTTTGAGACATCAAGGAACAGCAGGGAGAAACAAACAAACCCCCCAAAAATGAAAAGAAAGAAAACAACCAGGCTAAATTAGATAAGAATTATAGGTATGAAAAAAATAATGTGAAGACACAGGAAATTACAGAGAAGGCTAGGGCTGATTTAGCTATGTGTATGCTGTGCATTATGGATATTAAGAAGTCCCATCTTCCTTTGGGTTCCTTTGTGATTAATACCTCCTTAGATCTCTGCCATGGAAGATCAGTTAAGACCAAGTCTAGCTTGAGGTACTTTCTCTGGGTTTTTCAGAAGCACTGTCGACCTTGCCTCCCCTCCCAGCCCAGGGGGAACACCTGCATCACAAACGGCATTCCCCAGCACGTCCCAGTTCCTCAGCTCTGGAGGTACTGAAAACAAATGCTGCACTTTGCCAGTGGGTGCAAAACTATGGCAAAGCTATTGCTACTGCAAAATGGTGTGTAGTCTATCACATGATTGCGTACACTGCTGTGACTGCAAAGCTAACTCTAAATAAAAATGGTTTGGGCTCAAGGGTAAGGAGCACTTTCCCTTGCAGCTGGTCTAAGTAAAGAACAACAAGAAGGCATAGTGGTGTGAGGGCACATGAACACCAGCAGATAGAAAACTGGCCATTACCTGATCATCTAAATGAGTAATGATCACCCAGCAGACAGACCTGTGGCATATGCATGTATACGTGAGTGTTATGAAGAACTGTCTAGTACTAGGGAAAGGGTAGCAACTGTCAAGGGGTTTTTTTTGGTTGTGGTTTTTTAAGTAAAAGGAGTAATAATACAAAAGAAGTCCTTTTTCTATTCAGCCAGCTCTGCACTAGACAGCGTCTGCTAGCAGCAGAAGGCTGTGCTTTTCTTTTAATAAGTACTTTTCTGGCCTTGGCCAAAAGAAAGAGAAAACTGAAAAAGCAAATTGGCAGAGAGCTGGCAGAATTACTGATAAGATGTACTATTTCTTTAACACAGCCTAATATGTTCCCATCATCTATAAATTCTTACAGATAAATAGTTACCATTGTTTTATTCTTTCTCACATATTCTAATAAGAGTATGGCTTTGCCTGGAACCTGATGTTAGACCAGTTTTAAGCTGACTGTAGCCCAGCTAAAATGATTTTTTAAAAATCACTACTGGTTTTTGGCATACCCTTTGCTTACTGAAAATTACAGTCCTGTGAAAAACTGAAGGGGACACTGAGCCACCAGTATATAGAAGGTATATCTATCAGAAGAGCGGGAGATCTGAAAAGGTCTAGACAATAAAATTATTCAGATTAGAGTCGAAATGTCTTTCCACATCCTATGCTATGTTTTTTCTTCCCAATTGTAATAAACCTAATAAGAAGGAGGACAAATAATGACGGAATCTTCCATGTTTCATTATCATATCAAATGTTTTACCTTAGCTACTGGCAAGCTCACTTTATGAAGAACAAGTCCTGGAACTATTATTTTTTCCATTATAATTACTGAGGAAATTAATGACACAGCATAGTTCTAAATTAGTGTCATCTGTAGTAAACAGACACTAGAATCCTTACAGATTGTGAGCACGGTAGATTCAAATAGTGCTTTTCCAAGCATCTGCTATTACAAAGGGAAAGATTACCTGTGAGCAGCAGGATGCGTAATCTCTGGCCAGTGTCGTTTAGTATTTCATCTACTTTGGGGCTGACTTCACCAGATGCAGACAGAAGTACTTCTTCCCTTTAACAAGCATTCCCTGGGAGCATCTGTCAGAACAGAAAAACAAGTGGTTATTCACTAAGATTTATAGTTAGTAGACATATAATACCCAATAGGAAATAATCACTTATGCAGTACAACAGCTGAGCATGGAATTTTAAGAGGGGCTGCATAATTGACCAATAGCAATATCTGAAAGAAAACTGCTTAAGAAAAGATTAATTTAGTCTCATGCAACAGGGCATAATTCAGCCCTACAGGCATCAGGAAGGCATGTTATCTTACATCCAGCATTGCAGATTGGACTTAGTGGTATTATGGGATATTTCTGGTTTTTTTCTGAAGCATATAGTATTACCCACTGCCAGAGGCAGAATATCAAACATTTATCTGCACCTATTTCCCTCCTAATGAAGGACTAATTCAATTTTACAACAATAGGAGAGTCTAGCAATGAGTTGGAGATCAACCAGAGAACAGTGTACTGGAGGCTTCTGCGTGTTACAGTAACAAAAGCGCCAGCCTGTCTTGGCTGGCTCCCTTAGTAGGATTAGAGTTTTGACACTTACCGATGCATTAGGCTCGGCAGACTTGGAATGATGCTGTATGTATTTATTTAAACATAAATTTCAAGTTCTGGACTCTCTTTCAAAGGACTAAGAAGGTAGACTTACTTAGTGACAGTGTAGGATTTGAAGGTGTTGTTTGCTATTTCCATAATACCCTTATGGTTTGAAACCACATTCTGCTGTGAGTTTTCTATTTGAATCTCAACATGTGACTAGTTTAGATAAGCAAAACTTGCTCCCTTTTTGGGATGATAACAGTGTTACACAACCTTGAAAGTTAAGCTACAAGACACTTTGCTTCCCATTCTAATATGGGACTGCTGCAAGATTTCATTATTTGAAAATGATGAAACTTGACTAAGAGGACAAGATTCAGCTACTGAAATAAATTAAGCTTCATCTAAGCCCTAGTGAATTAAAAAAAAAAGCTGTATTTGACACATTTCCTACTTGAAAATGAAAATCAAGTATATAACGATTGAAAAACATGAACTTTTATTAACAAAGAAAACCTTCCAACTTGTATGCTAACTTTGGGAACAAGTTCATGCCTGCCTTCATCTTCTATCACCCCAAGGCTGTGACCTGACATTACATTCATCAGAACCAATAAATGTAAAAGATTGTAGTTGCAATGAAGCTGAACGTGAAAATGGAAAAAATTAGAATTTGCTTTAAGGACATCTATTTCATATTTTATAATTTTTTAGGTAACACTAAATGATACCAAAGTTGCAATTTTGTATTCTTGCATTTTAATTTTATATCAAATAATTTGAATTTTCATTTGTAACAAATTTTTATAACAAAAACAATATCTGTGCTCATGAATGTAATAAAACTATTAATCCATTTAAAATTTTGTCAAAGCAGGCAATTGTGCAGTTTCCTATACATTTTAATATCAGTATTATTATTAAGAACAGAAGACCTCTCAACTGATAAATCTGAACTTTTAGAAGAGTAGATTTTTAAGAACTGCTGCACTGTGCCTCAGAATCATGTTCTCCAACAATCACAGCAGTTTCTACTTTCAATTCAGTAGTACCTCTTGAAAATCAGAGTCAAAACAATGAAAAAAGAAGTCCTCGCAAGTGTGGTGTGTTGACCCTGGCTGGACACCAGGTGCCCACCAAACCCACTCTGTCACTCTCCCTCCTCAACTGGACAAGGGAGAGAAAATATAACAAAAGGCTCGTGGGTCAAGATAAGGACGGGCAGAGATCACTCAGCAATTACCGTCACAGGCAAAACAGACTCAACTTGGGGACAACTAATTTAATTTATTACCAATCAAACCAGAGTAGGGTAATGAGAAATAAAACCAAACCTTAAAAACCCCTTCTTCCCACACCTCCCTTCTTCCCAGGCTTAACTTTACTCCCAATTTTTTCTACCTCCTCCCCTCCAGTGGCACAGGGGGACGGGGAACAGGGGTTGGGGTCAGTTCATCACATGCTATTTCTGCCGTTCCTTCCTCCTCAGGGGGAGGACTCATCACACTCTTCCCCTGCTCCAGCGTGGGGTCCCTCCCACGGAAGACAGTTCTCCATGAACTTCTCCAGTGTGGATCCCCCACAGGGTCACAAGTCCTGCCAGCACACCGGCTCCAGCACGGGGCTTCCCACAGGGTCACATCCTCCTTCGGGCATCCCCCTGCTCTGGCATGGGGTTCTCCCCAGCTGCATTGGAGATCTCCTCCACCGTGGACCTCCCTGGGCTGCAGGGGGACAGCCTGCCTCACCGTGGTCTTCCCCACGGGCTGCAGGGAAATCTCTGCTCTGGCGCCTGGAGCATCTCCTCCCCTCCTTCTGCACTGACCTGGGGGTCTGCAGGGTTGTTGCTCTCACATGTTCTCACTCCTCTCTCAGGCTGCAGGTTTTTTTCCCCTTCTTAAATCTCTTCTCCCAGAGGCACTACCACCGTTGCTGATGGGTTCGGCCTTGGGCAGCGGCGGGTCCGTCTCGGAGCCGGCTGGCATTGGCTCTCGGACATGGGGGAAGCTTCTAGCAGCTTCTCACAGAAGCCCCCTCTGTAGCTCCCCCTGGTACCAAAACCTTGCCACGCAAACCTAATACAAGTTACTCTACTTTAAAAAGGAGGAAGAAAGCATTTCTCCAACATAAATTTTGCTGGATTATTTGTCCTTTGTTAATCTCCATTGATCTCCAGCTTCTTCAAATTTATTTACTAGCCCATGTCCACTTCTGCACTGTACTGGACACTGCTATAGAGTACAGTGCTATCTAGAGCTTCCTTGTTGTTTTCATTAACTATAATCAAAATTCAAATATGTTTCATAATGACATTCTATGCATGATTCTCTAGTTCTGTATCTGCAGCCTGGCTTTTGTCCAGAACTTCAGTTCTATTAATCGTTCTACAAAGTTGAGAACTGTGCATGTCCACATTTATATTAATAAAGGAAATAGAAGGGAAATCTCAGAAAGACTGTCATTAAGGATTCAAAAAACAAAGCCCATCCACTTTGTTTAGGTACTCTTATGGAAAATTACTTGCTCCTTTACAGGGTTTGAATAGTGATGGCCTGTGCAGTTACTGCAGCGAAGTCGGAAACCCTGAGATCCATCCCGCTTCCACTGCTGCTCTCATTCTTTCTGTGAATATATGTGATTTTAGGTTGCTACATTTCAACAAGCAAACAGTCCCAGTCAGAAGCAGCTAACTAGCTGTAATACCCCCTGCCCTTCAATCCGTAGGCGAAAGTGTCAGGCAGATTTCTTTGCTCATTCTCTGATGTTCTTCTCTCACAGTCTGACATATTCAAAAGGCGAACAGACCAGCTGATTTACTCCATATACACTTACACTTTTCCTGAATATTTTTCAAACCGCAAATTGTATGTCTTGCAGGCTCCTACAAGCACAGCAAACCTTTTGGGAGTTCATCTATCGGTAAGATGTTCTTCCACATTTATAGGAAAGGATTTAACCATATTTGTGTGCCACAACAAGTAAGCATACCCTCAATAACTTTGCACGGTCAGGAACCCAGAAAAATCACCCTGTCTTTCTAAGACTCTTGGAGATGCCCTGGGGCTTTTTTAAATCTTGAATAGGAAAAGAGAGAAAGCTGTATGAAATTCAGTTAACACTTCCCAATCTCCTGTATCATTCCGTAAACATGCAGCACATATGTCCTTTTACAGAAAGCTATTTTTTCTCATATATCGGGAATGGTATCAGCTTATTTAGCTAGTTTGAAAGATGAAATTTGATACCTTCTGCAGTAAGGTCTGGGAATCCTAAAATTACAAATAGATTGCAAAGGCACACCCCCACCCCCCCGTGCCTTTTTTTTTTTCTTTCTTAAAAAGTCTTATATTTTTTATTCTCAGTTTTCTGAGAGCCAATAATCTCAAGACAATAATGGCTGGAAACAGATATGAAAAGATGATCTTTAATATATTTAATGTATTTCTCTCATTTGTTGCGATATAGGGAATCATGTTCAGAAAGAAAATGATTTTATCAATGAAAGAAAAAGAGAAGCCTCAGAAGGAAAAAACTGTACTTTTTTTAATTGAACAGAAAGACCAAAGATTACACTAACTGCTTGAACTCTTAATTAGTAAAAAGACTGCTTGTTCTGTTAGTATTGTCATGTATTTAGAGAAGAAGGTAAATGTATTTACCTATGTTTAGAGGCTATGGATAAATTTCTTTGAGGTTCATTCCAGTTTACTGTAGCTGTGCAGCATAGTTCTGGCCGGAGTAATTGCCACTCATCTCTTTACACAGAATACATTCAGAAGAATATGGTTTTTTTCACAAGTCTTGGCAGTAATCCAGCTCAGAAGTAAAGGCATCTGCTGATCCATATTAAAAGTTACTACTGAAGCCAGCTACCATACACGTATACATATGTTCAAATATCCACTCTCATGCACTTTTTTCAAGGTATTCAGTTGTTTCCTCAAAAAATGAACCAATACTTACTGAGAATATGTTTTCAGTGTGGAAGCTGGTGTATTTTGAGAAATGTGGTATTTCTGAGTGGAATGAAAAGTTTCTTGCCATTTTAGTTTTCAAGTCATTTTTTTACACCCTTTGGTCTAAAACTCCATCTCAAAACAAAGAAATAAAATTACATGTGTAAAAGTGTGGAATATGTGGTTTTTTCGTGCTCATTAATCCAGTTGACAACATATTTGTTAATCCAAGTAGAAACAGATAACATTTTTCCAGCTATTTTTTGTGGAATCTTCCTTTCAGACCACCAGCAAAACCAGGTTTCTCAATGCCTTCCACACTTAAGAAAAAGTATACCATCAATGTCCCACTTACGCTTTTGGAATGCTTTAGTAATAAGGCTGCCCCTTTCCCTGGAAAAGAATAATATCCCTAGTGTACCACTTACCTGTTTTTCCACTGTGAAAAACAAAAATCCAAACTTGAGCATTTTCTTGAATAAGGACCTCAAACTATTCCCACCATCTTTGGTTTATTTCGCTTCCAGAAGGAAATTTCTGCTATTAGCTTCAGCTGCTTAATAAATTGCTTTCTTACTGACTGACACAGGTACACTTTCCAGACACGCAGTAACTAAAGATGTTCAAGTCTGAACAACACGAATGACTTTGGCAAAGGGGGGTAGGAGTGGGCAGAAGTGGGGAGAAAAAAGCAATTATAGCCTATTTCTAAAGAACAGGTACAGATAGACACCTTTTAAATTTTTCCCTTTTCCTTTTCCCAGGATTCCACTAACAAAAATTCTGCAGGCATAAAAAGACCTGCTTACATTTTAAAAAGATTTTTCTGCATTATCCTTAATATCAGCTGTATATTTCAATCCCTTCTGCTCAGAAATTGCTGTTCAAAAAGAATTAGCTTCTAATAGGATTTTATTCCTCTAGTTCATAGAACACAAGTGATTTCTTTACTTGTGACTTTTTTAAGGCTAATTTGCACTAGGGATATACTTTCCACACTTAAGTGAAATAGTTAATTTTGTCACCATTTTTTTCTGTGTTGTTCTAACATAGTTTTGAAAATCAGTAAAAAACAAAGGAATTAATACAATATAATACAATTATAATCAATAATTATATGACCATCACTTAGACCAAGGAGTTTACTCAATTGGGTGGTATGAGATGAATAAAACAAGGATAGAAAACAAAGAATGTGGACACTGGCTTGGAATAATCATTGAAAAGAATTGATCAAGTTTGTTTCCTCAATATTATTCAATAATTTTCCTAATTTGTATTAATAGAAGTTGATACACATGTACACAATGGATCAAAGACTATCTTTGGCAGTTTTGGGTTTGTCATGCTGATCATTATTGAATGTTTTGGGCCTCAGTACCTCCTTAGATTACTACTGCGCATTACAAAATGATTTCCAGCTGTGCTAATACATCTGGGAAGCAGCAGATACATGTGCGCACCTTTGATTTGGTCAATACCTGAGTCTATACACTGTTTTCACAGACAAGGCTGAACTGCCTATACAGAAGCTTGGAAAAGAGTACTTGGGGAACGTATCATCTGACATAAATAACAGATGCTAATAAAAACTGTCTAATCCAATGAATGCCACTGAAGTATTAAATACTTTTCTCAACATTTTAGAACTACATCATTGTATAAAAATAAAAAAATATAAATTAGTTGTAAAGACTGTATGAAAAATTTACAATCGTATCTAGCATGTGAAATCAAAGAAAGGAGCAAAACTTCTTTGGATACACTATAAAAGTGATACAGCATTCTTAAAACAATATAAAAATCTTATTAAATATCTAAATCTGGAAGGTTATATTGCCTCAGCATTGGAATTAGAATTCCCTATAAACTGACTGTCCTAAAACTCCTTTACAGAAAATGAGACTTCAGTTGAAACAATACTGTAAATGCCTGGGGACTTTTAGAAAAGGAGGGTTTCTTCCATTCCAGGATCTCAGACTTTTCATATCCAGATCCCTCAAATAAAATTAATGGGCAGAGATCACAGCATTCAGTGTTCAATTTTTGAAAACCTGAAGTAATCCTGATAATCTTTATTTACATAATATCAAGCTGAAATAGATATACAGAATTGTCCCAAAATGAATACAGAAATCTCAAGCCACAACATATAAACCAAATGCCTTTGTAAATTGGTGCACAAATAATGCACATTAGTTGAAAAGGATTTACTTTATTGGATGACCAAATATTATTACTATGTATATGGAATATGTATCAAATATTAGTAACATGTGTGTGCAGTAATATGTAATGTATGGCAAAGCATAGATTGCAAATGGAACTACCTTTCCAAATTCTGGCTTTCCTACTCTTCTGAATTTTCAACTTTGATAATTTTGTTTTTTCTATAAATCGCAGATTTGTTTTAAAACACAGTGTTCGTTAAGTTTCTTCCTTTGAATAATTCTGTTTTTAAGCATCTGCATGCAAAAGAGAACAGAAAAAGTCTGGGAATATCTGCATGAGGGCCTTTCAGGAGAGAACTATTTTTGTTGCTGAATATATGTTTTGTATCTTTGCACATTTATGGGTATTCTAAAAGTTATCTGGATTAAGCGCCATCAAAGTTAACGGCCTCTTTTTATAAGACTTTATCTTTTTCATTTTAAGATGTTATTAGAATAATAAAATTGGTGCCTGGTGGGCTGAAAGCAGACTGCCATTTAACATATTTAATGACCATCTGGAGATTTTTTTATTCAAAGTTTTATTTTGTATTTTCTCTTAAGCACTTCTTACTTTTTTTAGAAAAAGAAAATCTCATTTTTCCTTTCCAGTTTGGAAGCACCATGAGGTGCAAACACAAAGGCCTTGGCTCTACTTCTTTATCACTTTTTATCTCTTTGGTTATTATCAATCTGCCATAGCCACCACAATCCAGAAAAGAGCCGTCGCTCTTGCCAGAGAAAGGCAGCAGCGAGCAGACTTGCCGGCTGGAAGCTGAAGTATCCCGGCTCTACGCTGGCAGAACTACAAAAGGCAGAAAAGCATTCCGTGGTGCTTGCTCCCCCCTTAACTAGCTATAGTAAACCCTGCGGGCCTTCTCATAGTCAAACATTCAGAGAAACGAGCCATGTTTGGCAAATCCCGGGAAGATAGACGACAGGACTTACCCTGCGTGCGGAGAGCCCCATCATCCTGCCAGGCTGCCAGAGCTGGTGATCCTCCTGTGGAGCAGGTCCCCCAAGGGCCTGCACATGGCCTCCCCGGGGGCCTTGCCTCCCCGAAGCTCAGTTCGCGCTCCTTCACGTCCAAGACAACCAGCGGTCTCCGAGGGGGCAAGCCAGGCATCACCTCCAAATCCGGGATACCTGCTTAAAGACTTTTATTGGGCACACGAAGCAAGGTTTTGGCGGCAGGAGGGCTGCAGGGGTGGCCTCTGTGAGGGGAGGTTCCAGCTGGTTCCAGCCGAGGCCGCAGCTGAGCCAGTCAGCGGAGTCGGCGCTGCCTCAGGGGAAGTGTTCCCTGAGGAAGGGCAAAAGGCTGCCGGGAGCGAGGGAATGCTGTGAGGAACGGCCCTGGGAACAGCGAGGCCGGGGAGTGGGAGGGAAGGAGGTGCTCCGGGCCCAGAGCAGAGATTCCCCTGCAGCCCGTGGAGAGAGCACTCGATTCTAGTTTAAGTAGCAGGTACGCTCCTTTGTGTTCATTCTATGTGTTTTATGTGTGTCAGGTTCTTTCTGGCTATGAGATGTAAAGAAGTTCTCACATATCACCTGGCTTTGATCACCTCCGTTAATAGATTGTCTGCAGTGCAAGTGCTAGTTGTTAATAACGCGATTATTTTCTTCTGAAGACAAACACAGATGGAGGGGAAGACCAATTTGGTCATCACATTGTATTTGTACTGGGTGACTGGCATCAACTTCAGAAAACATTGCTCTGTGCCTGTCCTTGATGGTTTTAATACTGTACTCATTAATAAAAAATTTGAACTAGGTATCATGTATGTTATTTGGAAGTTGATTGATAATATCCTTAAATAATTAGTGCTAACTTATAAATATCTTTGCAGAATTTTGTGCTATGCAGTTGTAAACTGTTAATGGAATAGCCTGTTAATATTTAAAAGTAGAAAAGACAATATAATAATAATACATGGCCCTGTATACGAGCAAAAAAGTGAAATAAGACTAGCAGGATTTTTTTCTATCTATAGTTTTCAAAAAAACATTTCTCAATTCACTGTATATGCCTGGCATACAATATAAAGCTTAACAAGAAGAAAAGTTTGGCAAACTCTCTTCTAGATATATCTCAGCATTTTGATTACTGTTTATCTGGTCTATTCTTTGTATACCCAATTGTATTTTGTGGACAATTAGGCAATTAGGATAGCAGGCATCTTTCTGAGAACACATGCCAAGAAGCAATGTATATCTGTGTATATTAATGGGTGGAAATTTAGCACCATTTATATACAGACATATTCCATTTTAGGTATATAACAGATAGCGAGGTAGAAACATCTTGTAAAGAATGCTGTTGCGGGGCGGGGCGGGGGAACAACCACCACATATGCGGAGTAATGCAGGGCTAAAATGACATGTAAATGACAGAGTGGAATGTCCTGAACAGTTTCTTAAGAATCTGAAAGAGAGCTAAGGCACAACTGACAACCAGCTACCGTGTGAATAAAAGATTAAATGCATTTGTACAATTGTTTGTGCGGTGAGGAACGAGTGTTACAAGTGTTCCTTTGGAAGTGACAAAGCATTTCCAGAGTTATTCTTGGCAATATTATGAAATTAGCTCAACCAGCTAAGGGTGTTCCTATAGTTTATCTGGACTGTCATATCCTTGCATCACCTTTGCTTCCATGAACAAATCTGTTGGACTTACCAACTAAATTATTTATAGTGTTCATTGTTATTGTTTATTATCTACAGAGACACATTTCAGTTCATATTTCAAATCTGAAATGCAAGGAGAAATGAGTCAGGTTCTCAAACATGAATGAACGAATTATTTGGGATGGTTCACAGATGGAATTCCTCTGTTTCTTCATGCTGAGAAGCATGTCAGTAACTGAACTCTTTTGGAGACAATAAAATCTTACCTAACTCTAGTTTAATGTTATCTAATGCTGTCATGCAAATAATTGAATAATGTCTAAAGAAATTAAGTTTACAAACTGAAATGAAAGAATCCAAATATAACTCCTTATTATTAATACCTGTGCTTTTTATCCTTCCATCTGAAGTTGTGCTTTCTGCACTCAATGCACTTTCTCCATTCAATGAAATCTGAGTGGACCTCCAAACCTCCTTCCTAGCTGAGATGGCAGCAGTTCCAGCAGCATCTGGGCATCTTTGCCTCCACATGCTGTCCTCTGGAGGGACATCTCAGGAAAGTGAGTCTCTGGCAAGACAGATAACTGTCATTGTGGATGTGGAGAGAATGTTCCAGGCAATAAAAACCCCCCAAACAACACCCTACCGAAAGCACTACTAGTATACAAACCAATGCACCTTCTGCTGCTATATCAAATTTCACACACTAGGACAAAGTTCAATAATCCAAAGTCATTGTTAGATTTATGGGGAAGACATATACAGCAACAACTCATAAATAAGAATATCCTTTAATCCACATATATAGTGGGGGAGAAAAAACAAAACTGTGGGCTAAGAAGGAAAGAATTTCAAAGAGCAAGAACTAGGTTGGAAAAAAGAGGTGCATAGTATATTAGATCTCTTAGGTCTCCACAAAAGATGTGATGGTCATTCACAGAAAACTAAATCCCCCATACTGAGCCCTATAACAGCACACACAAAAGTCTTGGATCATAGGAGACCAGTGGAGAACCTTGCAATTAGGTCTAGGAAGAGAGATTCTGTATGCGACAGCTGCATCGCCTGACTGACAGTTCCCTGAATCAGCTCTACCATGTCCAACCATACAAATATCTCATGCAAAATGGCAGTTTTATTCTGCATTTCCCTTATATTAACTATTTGCACCAGACTATAATGTAAATACAATAAATGACAGTACCAGGAAACTACAGGTGGTAGCTTAGTCCCTTGCAATTTTGAAAGCATTTCACAGAATATACATATTCAGGACGGAAAGTCTGAAACACTAAAAAGGCCATGAAAAACATATCTAGATATACAGGATAAATTTGCAGAAGTGCTGCAATTCTTCACCATAATAAAACAGAGACAACACAAGGACAGCAGAACTGCAGTAGAAAGCTGACAGCTGAACTACATTTGTCTTAATTTGCTTCACTGACCTATACATAATATCTGACGTGCATCTAGTCACATATTTTTTTCTACTGTTTGACTATGACACTGCTACCCAATTTTCTTGTTAGTGTGAAAGTTTATGTATTTAAAATTGTTAGAAGTATCTTTATTTCAGCTGATTCTCTTCATTTAATTGAATCATAATTGAGACCGAACAATAGACACAAAAACATTTTTCTTCTAACAAATAAGAAATATATATTTGTATATTCTTTCCATTATTGGAAAATGACTGTAAAACTATATAAATGGTAGTTGTTGAATACTTAAAGGTAAACAACTATCAGAATTTGAAAATATAAACCAGCTGTGCTAAACTAAGGCCAAATTTCAGAGTTAAAATAGAAATTTGAGTATCATCACAATTTGGACACTAAGGTAAATGTGGCCTGGCATTCTTCTGCACAGCAAAACACATTGACTGATCAGCCATACATTGGGTTGTGGCCAGTGAAGTAAATGCATGCAGTTTCAAGCACAGCAAGATTTTCTGTGCTGTCTGGGCTGCCTTTGAGAACTGCAAAGCGAGGTTGACTTTCCACACCAGTTGGAAGTCTTTTACATCCAGTAAGGCACTTGGCTACAATCTGATCAAAGTTGAGTGTCCTCAAAAGCAAGTCCTTGGACTCTAGAGGACCTAATTGTGGTTGGCATGTGGACTAAAGACAGGCTCTGAAAGGAAAAATAAACTTCAATTAGTATAATTTATTTCACATTTTCATATTTCTGAGTCTTCAGCTTTCATCTCCATAACAACTTAAAAAAAAAAAAAATCTTGTCATCTCTAAAGATAAATGCAAGCTGTATTTCAAACAGAATCTAGTATTTAGCGTATTTTTTTTCTCTCAAGATTTCTGCTCTTCCAAACTTTTATTCCTTGTTTGCTGGACACCCAACAAAAAAAAATATTCCATGTTCCTCTTGAGTTACATGAGTGTGCCTTCATGATTCAGTCTCTTTCATTTCTTTCAATTTACCTTACTCTTCTTCAGAAATGCCTTTTAGCTGAGCAGCCTCTGTTATGCTCCTCAACCATGCTCCTACAAAGTGCAATCTCCAACTGCCTCCTTTCTTTTTGCTTCTCCCACTGCCACCATTAACAGAATGTGATTTATGAACAAATTAAGTATATATCTTCTTTCCTAGGTTTAAAAATTATTGCAACAGAAATGAAATAATGTCTTTGGTATTCTTTAAAAATCCATGGAAATAATACTTGGGGCTGAAATTCTTCTGTGATCTCTTCAACTGCACCTCAGTGTACAAATTCAAGCTGAAGTAAACATAATATTAAAAATTACAGAGCTTGCGCTGAAACAGATATTCTGTATTTCAGTCTGCACAAAGTACTTGCAATAAGAATAAATCTAATGATGAAAATTTTAACAACTGCCTTTATAGTTTAACTTGTAAACCAGAGATGGAGAAGATGCCTGGATAGCAAGGTGAAAGCAAAGACACAACTGACAAGACAACACACAATCAAAATCCACCATTCCATAAAACAGCCTTGTTACACTCACAAGAGATGACTGTCAAAAATTTACCAGGGTCATAACCATTAATCATTTTATTTAGCTGATAAGCAGGCAGCTTGCTGACTTAATTATATGTAACAGCACCCTTAAAATTCCCATACTTGCATAAATGTTGACAACACTACAGATTTGTATTTGAGCATTCTTGTTACTCAAGCGACTTCAGAGCCTAAACATTAATTACACTTACATAATTATTGTGCTGACAATTAATCTGAAATTCTGTACTGAACATGGAATGTTTACTTTTTTATCCAAATTGACATATTTGGTTTATTCCCTCAGTCACAGATGTACAGCCACCCCTTCGTCAATCTGGACTAACTGCATTATGTTAATTAGAAAAGAAAGTTTAATTTCTTTCCCCTGTGTACCCAAAGGAATCAAGAGGACATGGTTGCTAAGACACATTCCTGTAAAAGAAAAGAATTTCTACATATTCACATCCAGCAAATGCTGATTATGTACTGAAAACAAACTTCTGTTACCAGAAAGCAGTGAACTAAATTTTAATGATTAAAGATTATTGTGTAAAACTGGAAGAACTTTAATAAGTCAGAATTTAATTTGTGATTAAAACCAATATGCTTGGCCATTAAGCTTGACAGCTAAGGTTGAAATGTGTGCTGCCGTAAAAGAAGTTAGGGACAAATATTCAAAATCAGTTATTATTTTCCTAATTATTTTTACCACCTTGCATTATTCTTTATAAGTAATAAAACCGATAAAATGTACAGACCTTAATTGTTCTATTCCAATGCATATAACACACACAAAAGACAATTTCCTTAGGTAAATATTTACTTGTTTGTAAATAGTTTAAATTTTGATGAATCTTATATGTTTAATTCCCTTTTTAATTTCCATAGTAAATAACATATTAAAGTTGCTTTAAAAAATAGTTGTAAATTGAAAATATTTCCCACAGCATACCTCTGTAAATTACCCACAGTTACTAATTCATCAGACTAGAGAAATAATTGAACTGTTTTCTCCAAAATATTATACAGCTGGTTATGACTTCAAAGAGAGTTTTACATTAAGTTCACATAAGTTACTGATGATGCAAAATGAGAGCTATGGGTTCATATTATTTTTGGAGGCCTAGATGAAAAAACCCTGTTCATTCCTAGAAAAGCCTTACCAAAGGTAACCAATATCTCAATGTAGGAAAAGGAAATTTCTAATTTTTCTTTCTTTCTTTTTTTTTTTTTTTTTCAGTTGCAGCTGTGCATTGGAAATGAACTGGAACTGGTAACCTTATATTAATCTATGTTTTGATAATTTAAGTAGTTTGCCTAAAGCTTGCTCTAATAATAGAACATTTTTGAATGTTCTGCTCCTTTGTACGACTGGCTACCAATGTATGAAATATCACAGGAAAGACCAATTCCAGGGCATTTTAAAGACAAGACATGCTGGGGCTTTTAATTATGGAACCTCTTTTCCATAGGCTTTAGTCTAACTGCTCATATCCAGGAACTCAAAGGGATACTGACTTTTCAAAGCATATTGCTGAACAAACTGAAGTCTGACAAGTGTCTGAAGGCAAGACAAGAAAACACTTACTCTTTCTGTGCCAGTCCATGAAGAAGGCGTATATTCTAAGAAATGTTAGTACCTGCTATAACCTTTTTTCTCAGCAGCTCCTGCTGCCTGCATACCAAGGATTGGTGGCCCCGACTGGGAGTGGAAGTGCTGGGAAATAGTCTATAGTGACATAAGGAAGGCAAAATTTCAGCCAGAGGTAGAGTTGTTGAGACAGAATTGCTAGTAGCCCATGAACGCAAGAGGAAAAACACCAATGTAGAAAGGTATAAATTTCCAAAGGAAACAAAACAAAACCAAACCAGGGAGGATAATCAGGGCAGCCGGGCATCACCAGGTCATCTGGATGATTTGATGATGTCCATGGAGCTGGTAGGAGATGAACCTAGAGCCACACCAGTGTCTGACCTGGGTGCCACAGACTCTTCCCCTCCACTCCTGAAGAGGGTACGCAAGTGCTTAGCTCCACAGCTCATTGCGTCTTAGCAATCATTTATGTGTGTTTCCCAATGAATTACTGCTTCATATTTTTAAGTGATGTATATTTTGCTTGCAGAGTCTCTTTGAGGCTGGTTAAAGAGGCTTGACCCGAAAGACAGGCCATGACACCATCTTCTGCGAGGGGTACTTTGCATAGGCTGGTACATGCAAATGCCTCCCACCCACCATGTAAGCCAAAAACTCAGGCCTCAATGTGAACTTAAAAATTTCTCCTTTTCTCTGTTTTTGATTGTGTAGCTCACCATTTTTACTGTTAAGTGTGCGCATTGTCCAGCAATACCTATTCAAATCCCGCATAACATGCATGCACTAGCAAATGAGCAATACAAAAGCACAGTGTCCAAAATTATACAAACAATTAGGTGTTACATTAATTGTATCAGTAACTTAGAGAACATACGGCACTTGGCAAAAATCAAGAGCCAATGCTTTTAGTCTAATCATATCACTTAAATTTTATCCATTATTTCAGAATTAACGCTTTATTAATTTAATCCTCAGTAGATAATTCACCTTTGATCATCTTCACATGTCTTTATATCTAGGGGTTTTGCCTTTATAAAATTTGAAAGCATATGTATATTAATAGGATGTAGGTTTCTGACTTCCTATGGCTTTTCTGACAGTCTCAACCCAAAAGCATTTTGAATGAATTTATTTTCTGTTCCACATGCTGAATACTAATACAATGACAACTATGGCTATAACAATACTTAAGTGTACAATTTTAAAAGTATTTTTTCCTTATTAACCTTTATAAATTTTTGTCTAAAAAAGTTTAGTTCAAACTCTCCGGACATTAAAGTAAAATAATCTTGTATACTTTGTACAGGAAGAGTAGAATTAAGTTCCAAAAGTTCTACATAATTCTTGCAGTTTCAATTCATGAAAAACTATATTATCCCTTCATGTTATATCAATGTACATTAGTGCTATATTGGTTAAAAGGGATACCACTTCACAGTTTATGCCTTGTCAACTTCAAATACACCCACACTGTTTGACAAGACTACTTGTACATTTACTTGTCATTTCAATGCAGCTGTTGTTTGAAAATATTATGGCTCTAAGCAGCAAACATAAATCACATTCTTTTGTTATTAAATCCTACCTGTGCATCAACCTAAAGAACTCCAGAGTTCTTCCTAAAAAAGAAGGAATGTAAGCAAAGAAAGATATTTCCTAAGAAAGGTTAAAATAAGAAACACAATTACATCTTCAGTGATGCTTTTCCCTAGATCAAAACTGCAGATAAAAGAATGATATTAACATGGAAGTGTTCAACCAGAGAAAAAAACTCCGAATTGTAGTGTGGCATCACATCTAAGTTACTGAAGAGTGGCCATCTCTGGGGTGAAATACAGTAGACTTCTTGTAGCAATAAACTTTGTAAACATGAAGTAAAGAAAACAAATATATAAAATGTTGATGATAGTTTAGATTAGTCAGAGAGCATTGTGTTTCAAATACGTCAAGAAACAAGGCAAACCCATGTAAGTAAACTCAATCACAAAATCCTCATGTATGTCCCCAGCAATTATTGCTATATCATTCCATTATATACTACTTTATAGTAGATCTACAAGCAGTGGCTTTGAATATCATAACAGAAAGAATAAAGAGGAGCCAAATCCAAATATTGGGAAAAGTTAAGCCACAGTGATCAATAAAGTACTGGGTTTTGATGCCCAAATAAAGTCTGCTGAAAGACTTCTTGAACATTGTGAGTAGAAGAACTTGTAAGAACCATAATGTAAAAAAATGGCATAGCTTATAACTGCTAAACTAGTCAAACTGAATTGGACTCAAGAATGCCTAACTATGCTTAATCATGAAATTTTATCTAAGTTATCCTGAACTTTGTTCATTATTTTATCAGTGGAAGCAGGACATTAAAATACAACACTGCAAAAAGTGCACATTCTTTAAGAATGAAAGGCATTGCATTTATATGGCAAATATATTTCAAATAGGTTTACCATATTTAGATATATGTTTAAATGTTTACATGTTTAACATGTTTAAATATAAGCAATGCTTTTAAAATCAGTAGTTTTATTTGAAGAGGCCACGCCAATACTGACCTGAAATTACCATTTTAATCTCAGCAGATTTGATTCCTTTCCCACCATGGCATTAAATTTACAAAATGAGTGATCTCAGTTTTTTGTAAGGGTCTTTACTATTGCTGTTTCTTGTATTTTGGGACCACCTTGTAACTTAGTTAGTTACTAACCAACTAGGTTGCACTTTACCAGTTTGTCACATTGTTTGAATTTATCTGAAACTCTACCAAACCTCTGATCTTGTCAAAAACTGATAATCAAACACTTCATGATTGTTATGACGTGCAGTTTTTCTGTGGCAAATCTTTTTTTATCTTATTTTATTTGCAGTAATTCTGCCTCATTTTTCCCAACCTTATTTTTAAATAATAAAAATATTTATATCCTAGATGCTGTTCCCTGAGATTATGCTTCATAGAACAGCAGTCCTTTTAAAGGCAAGGTAACTGGGCTAAATAGCATACCTTACCCTATTTAAGATTACAAAACTGAGGCCAAAATTTGCCTACCTATTATTTCTCTACCTGGAGATAGGCAGGAAAAGAGAGTCAAGTTAATGATGTGACTTTGCAATTTAAATCAGAGCAAGGATTCTCCCGGAAAAAAGTTACTTTCAAAGTAAGTTGTAACATCAGATCTCCAAGACTGAAATGCTCTTTTCAGAAAGAAACCAAACCAAACCAAACCAAACCAAACCTTTACCTCTCAACTGGACTGAAAATAAACAAACGTTATTGATAAAGACAGAAACTTGGTAGAAAAATACAAGCAGTACAGGACAGCAATATCAATAAGAATTGTACAAATTGGTGAGCAAAAACTCTTTAAGAAGTAGGAATATCTGTTTATTATTGTCTTGGGATAGCCAGAACAGTCGATAGTGATGTATATGTTTAACTTTAATATCAACAGTGAAAATTTACTAATATCAATGTTGTCTAGGGACTATATATTTAATTTTAAGAGAAAATTAAGAATAAGTAATATCTCTTCTAATGTATCTGTTTCTGGATTTTAACAAATAATTTTAGTAAAAAAGTTACAGAATTCCTGACTGAAAACTATTATCAGGTGGATAAAACTATCAGCACTCTCTCCTGGCAGATTCGAAGCCAGCTTCAGACTGGAAAGGGCCATTGTGAACTGTTCAGTTGGGGATCCTTTTGTAATAAAGTCAGCTCTGAAGAGCATCTTTTTTAACTCTTTCTCAGTAAGACTGAAGGCCACTGTGATAAACAGGCACAACAGCAGGCCTGCTGCTGTTGGCAAACCTTGCAAAAGTGCTGGTGGTGACACAGATGACAGTGACAGGCTGACACTGTAGATTAATTTACAATTAAAGAATTTCTGATATCCTGATCATCAAGTCAGACCATCTGCAATGAGCTATTTGCGCTTAAGGCGCAGGGACAAATATATAGACATTACCTCACCAAAGGCAGGGACTGACTTTGGTCTGGAAACAGAACTATCAAAAAGCTATCAAAAGAATAACACTGTCAGACCCACTTTCTATTTGATTGTGCTGGCTATTTTCTTTTTATAGTTGTTCATTTTTATTTTATTCAGCTGAAGTACATCCACTCCATATGAAAAGTGAAGCCGTGGCTGCTTTGAAAATTGTCTGCAACTATGAGCAAACACCATTTTCTTGTTTGTTTGGGAAAGCTACAATTTATAGGCTATGGCTAACAGACAGATAAATGGGACCGAAGGATAGAAGAATTATTCTGATTTGAAAAGCATAACTATACATTTCTTGAAAAAAACATGTATTTCCTGGAGCTTGATGAAAATCCATCAAATCCACAGCTTTTTGTAGACATCAAATAGAACACTGAATTAATTGCTCTAAAACCACAGTTCAAACAGTAGTTCTATCAGGACGTTCTCACTGAGTAACCATGCAGCAGTATGCTAGCCAGGAATACATACTATAGTTTTTATAAAACAGCTCACTTCATACTTGAAATCCCTCTTTGGAGTGCAAAATCCGTGGTAGCAAATGCAGCCGTTGCTTGAACATACTGTATTTATTTTATAATTATTTTCTATTCTGTTTCTTATGCCTCAATTTATCCCGGTTTTGATGTAATCTGCATATATGTATTTTCATGTTTTCAGTAAATTAGAGATGCTGAAAAGCTTACAGGACAGGATGCCATCTATAAAACCACCCCAAGTTAGCATATCTACAACTGGTAGAGGTTAAAGGGGAGAAGCTGAAGTTTTTACTGCTCCATTACTAGGCTGAGAAAGTATAAATTTATTTATAAGTAAATTGTCAAAACAAAGCACTTAATATGTTGGCTTATATTGCAAGTCACCGATGCCCTTGGGCTAACGGAATTTATAAGAATTCTATTGATTTTCTTCCCTATTCTGACTCAATGCATATTTTATATAGCATATTTTTGGCTGCTCAGGCTCTTTTTCAGCATTGTTCATTTTCCAGGATAAATACTGATGGGAGCATTTCACTTTTGCATATGAAAATAAAGGGCTTCAGTGCTCTGAATTTCAGAATTAACTAACAGTGAGTAAATGTGTGAAAATTTGAGCTTCATGATGACAGCTCTGTGGAAAGTAGTAAGATCCAGGGATGGGTCACATGCCTGACTTGTGACTGACTGACGCAGACGTCACTATGCTGATGTTCAGCAATAATATAATACAGAGTCAGACAATATGAAAAACAAAATAAGAGTGTTTCCACAGGTATTTAAACAGCTCATAGATCATACATTTAACTGGCAGAAACAAGGACAAAATAAACAGCTTCCATTAACTGGAATTGAATGAATGTAAAATGACAAAATTATCTTCTTTTTTAAAATAAAAAAAAGGAAACATCACTTTATGAGATGGAGCTTCCAAAAGACCATCCAAACCTTTTTCTGAGGCCACTTGTTTTTAAACAATGCTGCCTTTTCAGGAGTTTAAAGTTATTTGGTAGTGGAGACTGGTGATATTTTTAAACAAACAAACTACAGACATTTTAGAACAAAGGAAGAATCTTTTGGCCTTTTGTGCTTACTGGGAAACCAAACCAAAAACTTCCACAAGAGAAAACTGACTAAGAATGGAGATCTGAACTTGTTATGGAAGAAACTATCCAGTTTAAATTACTAATAGAATAGGCTGAAAAGACGTTTTTGTTTCTTACAAGGAAATTAGGCAATGAGTAGTAGAATAGGAAATAAATCTAGCTTTCCATGTGACAATTCATTTACTTCAAATCTGAATGGAAAAACCTTAAAAATTTAAATTTCTCTTAGCTCCAGTTTTTCCTTCATCATGATTAAAGTACAGTACTTTCTTATCTTTAATGTTTAAGCTTTTTATCTGCCTCCCTACAATCTTATTTCACCATTTTGCAAAATACAGTGTTTCTAAAATATGTTACATTTTAAAGGTGGACTTCAGAACAGTTTGAATGGTTTTTAAGCATACTGTTGTCCGTACTAACAATCATTTCAAAGATCTAGTTAAGATGGGAGAACCTAAAAAGAATTACATATACAAAACATGAAAACATGTCTGCTTGCATTCAAGGGCAAGTTTACATGGGAAGCAAATAGAATTCTTATTTATTTAATTTCTCTAAACCTAATAGTAGCACACAGCATTCAAGAAAGTCATGAAAGCTTTAAAATTAAGATGGACGTGTTTTTGAAGAAAGTTGTTTTATACATAGCCAGAGAGATAGAACATGTGAAAATTCTTTTGACCTAATGAAAAATTAAAGAAAGACAATTAATTTGTTGAAAATATACAATCAGATTTAAAGAAGTTATCTGTTCAGCAAGCAGTGCTAATATGATCAGGAAAAATATATTTCTTTTTTGACAACTATTGTATTTATGATTTATTAACTTTTATTATTACCTGCAGTTCTCTCTGTGTTATATACCTTTCCCAATTGATGAAATGAATGTTTTGAAACATATTGGTAAGCCAGGTTAAAATATATTAATAATGTTTGCTTAAGATTTCATAGTCCACTATTCTTTAAGTTTGAAACTAACTACTTGATTGCCAAGTGAGCCAAGGAAAAGTACCAGTTTTAAAATAGCTAGTGCACATTGCTAAAGGAAATCTGAACAGAGTGGAAGACACTGAATTAATTACCTGTTCTTTGACTGATAGATAAAGTAGCATGCAGGGAAGTGAAACTGTTGTTTTTTTCTCTGTATAAAAACTTAATGCTTTGGGGTATTTTTTTTTTCCTGTGAGTTTGTTTTCTAAGGGGTTATAGCTATTTACTTTTGTTATTATATTTTGTTTAGGTAGATTATTGATAATCTCAACGCATTCTTTTTTTCAGTTAGAAAGCACTGGAAGTCTACGATAATTATTTCATTCCTTTCACGCCATCTAGCTGTGTTTAATTGGACTTTTAATTTTATCTTCATAAGCAGAACCATGACAGTGAAGCCAATCTTATGTAATGACTTATCTGTCATGGCCACACAAACAGCACTGGAGAGTGCAAGTAACTTTATGGAAAAACTTTTGCTTTCAAACTGAGGGTTTTTTTAATTAAATTTTTATGGTAGCGAAGATCTACATGTATTCACTTTCTTATCAAGCATAGAAAACAGAACTGAAACTCGCACATCTAAACAGTAATCTGTGCTGTGTTGAAATAACATTAAACACATTCCCTCCTCTCCTCTTCATTTCTTGATGGCTGTTTGCTTGCAATGACTGCATGTAGAGGGGATGCAATGTGACAGGGATTAGGTTTTGTAAGTATTACGCAGGAAGAGTCATCTTGAATTTGTGGAGAGAAAATTCTTCTTAGGGCTATGGGAGATTTCACTGAATACAGCAAGAGTGCTGCTGTGGTTTTAAAATGTGCATCGGAAGAGCGGTTGTCTTGGACAAAAGGTCCTTATGGTAAATAAGATAGTTATGAGATGCCAGTAGTAGCTGGCTCTTTCAACTTCTGTTCTAAGTATCTCTATCAGCACAACAAAAATTGCCTCTCACATGCATAGAGTTGTGTAAAAAAAAGTCTTAATTTATAGTTCTCCTTAATATTAGAAGAGTTCTAAACCTATACCAAGCATTATTATATGTATTTGTAGAAGGAGACTGTCACTCCAACTGAATGTTTGTTTCCAAATAAATCTTTTAAAAATTTTAATTTTAAATGTCTCGAACTTGGTGTGTCTGCAACAGAAGTAGTTTCTGCAGCAATGTATGAAGTTAACAGCCACTCTGCCAACCACCCTTCATTAACTCTTTTTCCTTTATTTCTTTCTTATAAACAAATTTTGGTGGGATTTTAGTGCCACATCCCATCACCCAGTAGGTGGTGGCACAGACGAACTGTGAAACTTCCCTAAACCCCGTGTGCCCGACTTCTGAGGAGCCCTATAATAGCACAGGAGCAATCATCCCTATATTAAAAATCTTCCACTCGTGTTTTCACATAACAAATTAACTACAAGTGCTTTATTAATCCTCATAAATTATTGATGTGCTCTTTTCTTTCCAAACTGCTTATCAGGCTCATTCTTTCTTTTTTAATGTCTTTCCTATAGAAAAAAGGATACTGGATGGATTTTTTTTAATTTCATAAAAATCAAACTCAAAATAAATCTTTCATATAAAGCTGCTGAAATTTTCATTATCAACAGTAGGCATTGAAAGACTATGTGTCAAAACTTGTTAGATGCCCTCTTAGGAAAATAGCCCTCTCTTAGGTCCTAAACACATGCCAGAATTACAGCACTGTTTATTAAATAGAGGAGAGTTGATGGTGAATGGGGTGGACAATTATCACATTGTATTACTGAAATTCTTTTAAGGGAAAGTTTTAACATCCAACTGTAATATTTCAAGCTTAGAGCTGGCTGTTACTGCGTAATGAGTAATAGTATTTCACTGGTTGCCTGAGTACAGTTTCTTTTAGATCTTTTAGAAAGTTATCTCATGACTGACCTAAAGAGGACCTTTATCTTGTTTTACCTGTAGCATATACTATACTTCCTTCTATCTGCCCTGTAGGAAGTATTCATCCATAACCTGTCAACATAGTCACAGACTGATTACAAATTGCAATTCAAATAAGTAAAATAAAACATAAGTTCTACTTAAAGGATGGCCAATAATAAATTTTTTCTTCCTCTTATCTTTTTTATTTTTCTAGGAACAGCTGAACATTCAAAACTGTGTACTGCCACTATTCTTCAGTCAATAGCATTGTGCAGAATCCTAAAAAGAAATGTGAGCAGAGCATATAGGAATAATTTTCTCAAGGCAATTACTTGCATTCTTTTCTTCCTCTGTGAGGCATATAGACCTAACCATTGCTGCAGGACATGTAACTGATAGAATCCTGTACTACATTCTATAAAGTCATTATGAATTAAAGGCAAATCAGTGATCTTTGGATTTTCTGATTCTTATTTTTATTTTAAGAAGCATATGGATTTATTTATTCGTATTCCTAGTAACCTGATGAGATATAAACAGTGCAGATGTAAGAAGTACACAATTCTAAAGTGAGCTTTCATATGCTAGATTTAGATAAGCCCATGGACTCATAGTGCACTGCTCCTCATGTGTTTTGCAAATACATTTTATTTAGAGAGATTTAAAGCCATTTTCATTTTGGTTTAATTTGATTATTTCAGATTTTACCTCTGAAACATTTTATTGAACCTAGCCTTTCATATTTTTCCCAGACAACTCCTTTTCTGATCTGATGCACATCTATATCCAAGTCTGTAAATTAAGTAGACACTATGATAAAAATTTCCTATTTCTTAGTATTCATGTTTAGATTTTATTCAATTTATTTTAACTCATTTTTATACCCCAGTCAAATCTGATCTAGTTAGTGATTTCTTTGCCCCATTTCTCTTGTCTTTCATAAAAGAAATTTTGTTATTACCTGGGGAAGAAGAAGTTTCCCAAAGTTCCTTTCCATGTCTGAGGTCTACTCTATTGTTATCTTGGTTCTGCTGCAGTACAGGATTTGAACTTATTTTTGAACATCAAAGGAGTGGAGAACAGAAGTCTCATTGTGGCCATGTGTTACAAAGCTTAGGTTAAGGCTGTCATATCTTTGGACGTGCTCTTTCCATATTATTTTTTAAAAGACATAAAAGAATGTGTTAAAGTTCAGTCCTAAAGAAGGAGCAGTTGCACAGTACAGTTCATTTGCTAACAAGACTATAACAGAAGCCCAACTCCAGCTGTAAATGGACATGCTGTTTTTCTACCTGAAGGTGAATTTTGCATCACAGATTCTTTCTCAATGCAGAGCTGGGTTTCTAGGCTTGATGACAAAGATATGTAGTATTTGCATATAGCACTGGGAGTTGCCAAAAGCTCAGAGTGCAATATACATTGAAACCCAGAAAATGTTATTTTAGGATGCCTTTAAAGTTTGGTCTTATATTTACAGCTATACATAACTATTGGAAAGGAAGCAAAGTGTAAGTCAAAATAAAAGGATAAATAATCCCAATAAAATCTACATGTCATCACTTCCTATGCAGGGGATATAAAGCAATAAGCATTTATTTTCATGAGAAAACCTGCATTTCAAAAATCATTTCACCACATTATAAAGTTTAAGGAGAGAAGGAAAAAATGTGCCCATAAATGAGTTTTGCTTGAGAACAAATTTGCATGTATTTCTAGAAATAAATGAACAGAAAAAAGGTTTTCACAGAAAACATCAGTTTTGCTGACCAAATTCAAAAGGTTGGTGTGGTTCATAATCTGGTGTTACTACAGCATGTGGATTAAATTTGTACCTTTTAACATACTTAACGAATTGGAATTCCCACCATGAAATTTCAACTTTAATTATAGATTATTTGAAGAGTCAATTATATCATTATATATTTTAAAACATATTTAATTACCTTTAAATGAGTTGCATTTAAATTTTGTATGGTTTTGGGACATTATAAGGGCACTATTGGACATTATAAATTAAACATCTTTTAAAATATCATTATAATCTTGTGTCCTACATTTGAAATTTATTATTGTTTCAGAGCACAATACCAATAATGAGTCAGTGCTTCCAAGTACTAAAGGCCTTACTGTTTTTGTCATTGTTGCGGAATTACCATGGCTCCCAGTTGAGAAATCATTTTGGTAGAACCTACCTACACAACTACAGAAAGAGTCCATTACCTTTTACATAGAAGTCCGAGAACTTACAAAGAGTGTATTTCCTTACCGACATTTTCATTTTGGAGAGACTAGAAGACAGTATGCACTTCGAAGCTGTTTTCTTCTTTTTTCCTGCATTGAGAATCAAATTGGGGAAAAAATAACACATACAAAAAAACCCCACAAAATAAAAAAACCAAACCACCAAAACCTTAAAACCTATACTTCCTTATAGAATCCTTTCCTAAATACCTTTTTTTTATAAATAATTAAAATGTCAGTCTGTAAATGGATGTGCAGAGTAGGCGTGAATCATCATTCCCAGTGCTAGTCAACATCAGAATAAGGATTAAAAATGAATAGTTCAATTTACCTTCATTATCATTCTCAACTTATGAGACCATACATATTACAGCTCTGAATAAAAAAGATTCATTGAGGAGAGAAGCAAATAGATTTTACGATTTAAAAGAATCAAGATAATTTTCATTTTCACCAAAAATTCTTCTATAAGCACAATTAAATCTGTGAGCATCAAAGTGGATCTCATCTATCTTGATATCTCTAGTTCTCCTCAAACTACCAGCCCTCTACCTAGAGGAAAAAGAAAAAAAGAAAAAAAAAAAAAGCACCCAGCACCTCAGTAAATGTTAGGAAAGAATAAAGAAAGAAGACATGCTGTTCTATATCTCAACTCATTAGCAGCTAATGAAGCAGAGAATAACAGCAGTCCAGAAGGAAATAGTATATGATTCAGTTGAAAAAGGGCAGCAAATGAAGACAGATAATGGGATAATGGGTGTAATGAGCCAATACAGGAATTTTCAGGTTGCACCTTTGAATTCATAGATAACTCCAGATGTTTTTTCCCATTTTCTCACATAATGAAAGACATGGAGAAAAATAACTTTTTGTTGGTTGGGTTTTGTTTTGTTTTGTTAAACAGTTGATGTTTTCTCACTCTTATTTCAGAGAGACAACAGACTGGATTATCTCTAACTACAACTACGCTTTGTGATAGTAAATCTTCAGAATTGTCCTGGACAAGAATGAATGAAGATCACTGGCACTTTAAGTAATATTTTCTTCAGAGAATGAGCCAATAGATTGACATTCTCTTCTATGCAAGCTAGTAGGAAGCATGTGCAAGGATAGTATTTGGGCTATAGCCATATAAAGTATAGACCATACAAAATAACTTGAAAAACTTTTATTGATATGAATTATAGGCTTTAAAAAGTAGCTCACTGTAACCACTACCAATATCAGTATTAGAGTTGCAAGATGAAATTCAGATGTATATTTTCCTCTTAAATCTTTTTAAAGATTAAACGTTCTCAAAATATACCTCCTCAGCTACACAGAAAGGGATAAGACAAGTCTAAATAAGTGGCAGGCCAGCTAGACTTTCTGCATGTGCTAAAATTTCATCTTGGCTTAAAAACAGATTAAGTTGGGGCCTCTTTCTTGAATTAATCCTTTAGTCCTTGATCACCAATTTTGAGCTGCAAATAAAATACAACAGATTAATTCTCAGAAGTGTTCCTATGTCTAAACTTTTTTTGTTTGTTTGTTATTAAAGTTTAGGCATTGGAACTTTGTTGAGAAGACAAAGTGTTTTGTGTAAACATTTAATTGTTGGTTTGTTATCTGTTAGATACCATAAGGCTTTAATGCTGCCACTGGCACTTTCAGTTATTAAAAATGACATTTACATAAAAATAATCTTAAGGCTCTTCATATTAATTTAAAAAGTAGTGGACATGCCAGCTACTCTTCCTTCCCAGATTTGTGGAAATACTGGGAAGCACAAAGAAGAGAATAAAGTCTCCTGTTTACTGGATCCAAGCTGTTGCAAAAGACCTCCTTGGACATTCAGACACCCCCTTCTCCCCGCCATTTCTTTCCCCAGCATATGGAATTTAGGTATGATATGTCCAGTTTCCCCTTTCCAATCTCATTTCTGTATAACAAAACCTCTATTTTCACACATTAATGCTGATGACTATATTCATACTTCTTAGACATTATTCTAAACATCTTCACACATCTAACCTCTGCAAAGTCTTTGGTAGATGACATACTGTCATGAGTAGCAAGGCATTTACTTAGTTAAGACAAAACTTTCTAGCTTACTCCCAATTTTGAGAGGCATATCTTGAATAGTAATTGTAAACTATTTTATCTTCTTCTGTCAAATTAATGACCTTCATCATAATGACCATATAGTCCAGTACTACAGAAAGAAAGTGCTTTTTCTCTTTTTAACATTTTTTCTGGATTTCTTTTCTCTTCTTCTGGTCCTTAACAAGTAAACATTATTTTAACAAGAAGACACTACAGATAAACAGTTTCAAGGGCCTCACTACTCATTAAAGATGAATTAAAGAAAACTTCATAAGTGAAGCTGACAACCTCAAACAATCAGTCACCTCAGCAGCTGTCCTGGGAGATCTGAGCAGCAGTGCCATGCAAACAGGGGCTGCTCCACAGCACGATGTAGACAGAGACAGGAATAAAACCAAGAGAAAAATCCCAAAGCCATCAGTCCTAGCTTAATCTAGCACTGCTCCACACCTCCTGGTCTAGCCGGCAGGAGAGCACTGTCGTGCCCGCAGATGTACTGACACCATGTACGTTGTTAACCCCTATGGATCTCTCTCTCTTCCTCTAGTTCTCCAAGGCATAATGTGTTTAGTGACTCTCAGCTGTAGGAAGGGCTGATTCTTGGCATCCCTTTCTTGCATCATCACTTGATGTCATTTTAAAGAACATTATTGCAAAGAGGATTAAACTCCTAAGGCTATTTTGCTCTCTAACAGCCTCAGAGACCCTGTTACAGCCACAGCAGCGACAGGAGATGGCTCTCCTACCTAGACATGATCTCCTAACACATTTGGGATAGAAGTAGAAGAGACAGGTCCATTAGCAAACCTGTCACTCTGCTTTCTACCATTACTTTTCTGTTGATCATCTTTCCTCTGCTCTTTCAAAAATAATCTTTTCAGCTACGAACTTTCAAGAGTGGGTGGAAATTTCCAGAGTCTGAAGAGTAATCATTTAAAGTTTGTTTCCTTACATTTACTTCAGTTGTAATGTTCCCAGTTTATATGTTAGTAGTTTCTACATCTTGTAGTTCCCATTTAGATATTTGAAAGAATTTGGCTGTGCCACATACGCTTTAGGTATTTACCATGGAACACTAAGTTTAATGAATCATAAAAAATTACTCACTAAATAAATTTTGTATAGGGAGAGGAAACTAAAGATCACAGCCAGTATATAGAACTAAGAATATTAGTATTTTGCTTACAACAGGATGTCAACAAGATATTACATTATTTTCTCTGAAGAGTAATAAAGGTATAACCAAACACAAGCTGATAGTATTTGATGACTATTCCTTTTGCTTGTTTCCTTGACCTTGTAAACTGATATTTGGAAAATTGTAAACATGTTTTCCCTGCAGGCAGAGGAATCCAGAAAAGCAACAACGCAAACTGTCTTTGGCAAGGTGCATTACACATTGGCTGTCATCATCATCAGAAACATCGCAAAATAGTGTTGTTACAAACACAGATGATACTACCTAGAATAAATATTATTTTATAGGGGGGTA